>NC_084558.2:792500-817500 GCF_033978685.3 Nerophis lumbriciformis | reverse complement strand
TATAGTTTTGTCTTTCGTAGTCAAATTGAGAACAAAAATACTGTAATTGAAAAAATCAAAGTGGAGTGTAATTAAATTTAAACTGACTCAGTACTTCCATAACCTTTAAGGTGAAGTTAGTTGTGTTACCAGTTAGTTGTGTTATATATAGGGGTGTAACGATTTGTTTAATAAATTATTCGATTCAATATTTGTGGTTGCCAATACGATTCAGGGACGATATATATATTTTTTTTACAATGATACGATCCGAAACTAATCAGTGTGCTGGAATCGGTTAAGTAACATTTTGGCAAAACTAATCCAGCAGTGTGACTGTGAAAAAAATACTGGACACTGCAGGGGAAGTTTTCTATATTCCTGTTATTTCTTGTAAGGGAATTATGTACAGGTAAAAGCCAGTAAATTAGAATATTTTGAAAAACTTGATTTATTTCAGTAATTGCATTCAAAAGGTGTAACGTGTACATTATATTTATTCATTGCACACAGACTGATGCATTCAAATGTTTATTTCATTTAATTTTGATGATTTGAAGTGGCAACAAATGAAAATCCAAAATTCCGTGTGTCACAAAATTAGAATATTACTTAAGGCTAATACAAAAAAGGTATTTTTAGAAATGTTGGCCAACTGAAAAGTATGAAAATGAAAAATATGAGCATGTACAATACTCAATACTTGGTTGGAGCTCCTTTTGCCTCAATTACTGCGTTAATGCGGCGTGGCATGGAGTCGATGAGTTTCTGGCACTGCTCAGGTGTTATGAGAGCCCAGGTTGCTCTGATAGTGGCCTTCAACTCTTCTGCGTTTTTGGGTCTGGCATTCTGCATCTTCCTTTTCACAATACCCCACAGATTTTCTATGGGGCTAAGGTCAGGGGAGTTGGCGGGCCAATTTAGAACAGAAATACCATGGTCCGTAAACCAGGCACGGGTAGATTTTGCGCTGTGTGCAGGCGCCAAGTCCTGTTGGAACTTGAAATCTCCATCTCCATAGAGCAGGTCAGCAGCAGGAAGCATGAAGTGCTCTAAAACTTGCTGGTAGACGGCTGCGTTGACCCTGGATCTCAGGAAACAGAGTGGACCGAAACCAGCAGATGACATGGCACCCCAAACCATCACTGATGGTGGAAACTTTACACTAGACTTCAGGCAACGTGGATCCTGTGCCTCTCCTGTCTTCCTCCAGACTCTGGGACCTCGATTTCCAAAGGAAATGCAAACCAAACCAACCCAAACCATCACTTGGTGCCATGTCATCTGCTGGTGTCGGTCCACTCTGTTTCCTGAGATCCAGGGTCAACGCAGCCGTCTACCAGCAAGTTTTAGAGCACTTCATGCTTCCTGCTGCTGACCTGCTCTATGGAGATGGAGATTTCAAGTTCCAGCAGGACTTGGCGCCTGCACACAGCGCAAAATCTACCCGTGCCTGGTTTACGGACCATGGTATTTCTGTTCTAAATTGGCCCGCCAACTCCCCTGACCTTAGCCCCATAGAAAATCTGTGGGGTATTGTGAAAAGGAAGATGCAGAATGCCAGACCCAAAAACGCAGAAGAGTTGAAGGCCACTATCAGAGCAACCTGGGCTCTCATAACACCTGAGCAGTGCCAGAAACTCATCGACTCCATGCCACGCCGCATTAACGCAGTAATTGAGGCAAAAGGAGCTCCAACCAAGTATTGAGTATTGTACATGCTCATATTTTTCATTTTCATACTTTTCAGTTGGCCAACATTTCTAAAAATCCCTTTTTTGTATTAGCCTTAAGTAATATTCTAATTTTGTGACACACGGAATTTTGGATTTTCATTTGTTGCCACTTCAAATCATCAAAATTAAATGAAATAAACATTTGAATGCATCAGTCTGTGTGCAATGAATAAATATAATGTACAAGTTACACCTTTTGAATGCAATTACTGAAATAAATCAAGTTTTTCAAAATATTCTAATTTACTGGCTTTTACCTGTATACATGAATTATGGATACAAACAAGTAAACAACAATTAAAGGCTAATGCATTTACATCTTATTTAAATAAAGTGCAACCAACACTTTAGGTTGAATTAACAAGAGGAAACCTTTTCTGTTCCCATCTTCAACATTCAAACATGGTTTTTTTTCAGTAAAAGTATACAGTAACCAACATCTTAACAGTAGATTTACCTGCTAAATAAAGTTCCCCGAGCCGAGCCGGCCATACATTATTTGTTCTCTGCCCTGGTGTTGTCGATGAAGGACAGCGTACCAGGTGTGTGGAAGCATGTATGCTCCTTCATCCCTTCCATCCATCTCTTCTATGTACAAACCCCGTTTCCATATGAGTTGGGAAATTGTGTTGGATGTAAATATAAACGGAATACAATGATTTGCAAATCATTTTCAACCCATATTCAGTTGAATATGCTACAAAGACAACATATTTGATGTTCAAACTGATAAACATTTTTTTTTTGTTGCAAATAATCATTAACTTTAGAATTTGATGCCAGCAACACGTGACAAAGAAGTTGGGAAAGGTGGCAATAAATACTGATAAAGTTGAGGAATGCTCATCAAAAACTTATTTGGAACATCCCACAGGTGAACAGGCTAATTGGGAACAGGTGGGTGCCATGATTGGGTATAAAAACAGCTTCCCAAAAAATGCTCAGTCTTTCACAAGAAAGGATAGGGCGAGGTACACCCCTTTGTCTACAACTGCGTGAGCAAATAGTCAAACAGTTTAAGAACAACATTTCTCAAAGTGCAATTGCAAGAAATTTAGGGATTTCAACATCTACGGTCCATAATATCATCAAAAGGTTCAGAGAATCTGGAGAAATCACTCCACGTAAGCGGCATGGCCGGAAACCAACATTGAATGACCGTGACCTTCGATCCCTCAGACGGCACTGTATCAAAAACCGACATCAATCTCTAAAGGATATCACCACATGGGCTCGGGAACACTTCAGAAAACCACTGTCACTAAATACAGTTCGTCGCTACGTCTGTAAGTGCAAGTTAAAGCTCTACTATGCAAAGCAAAAGCCATTTATCAACAACATCCAGAAATGCCGCCGGCTTCTTTGGGCCCAAGATCATCTAAGATGGACTCATGCAAAGTGGAAAAGTGTTCTGTAGTCTGACGAGTCCACATTTCAAATTGTTTTTGGAAATGTTCGACATCGTGTCATCCGGACCAAATGGGAAGCGAACCATCCAGACTGTTATCGACGCAAAGTTCAAAAGCCAGCATCTATGATGGTATGGGGGTGCATTAGTGCCCAAGGCATGGGTAACTTACACACACCATTAATGCTGAAAGGTACATACAGATTTTGGAACAACATATGCTGCCATCTAAGCGCCGTCTTTTTCATGGACGCCCCTGCTTATTTCAGCAAGACAATGCCAAGCCACATTCAGCACGTGTTACAACAGCGTGGCTTCGTAAGAAAAGAGTGCGGGTACTTTGCTGGCTCGCCTGCAGTCCAGACTTGTCTCCCATCAAAAATGTGTGGCGCATTATGAAGCGTAAAATACGACGGTGGAGACCCCGGACTGTTAATGTTAATGTCTAAAACAAGAATGAGAAATAATTCCACTTTCAAAGCTTCAACAATTAGTTTCCTCAGTTCCCAATCGTTTGTTGAGTGTTGTTATAAGAAAAGGTGATGTAACACAGTGGTGAACATGCCCTTTCCCAACTACTTTGGCACGTGTTGCAGCCATGGAATTCCAAGTTAATTATTATTTGCAAAAAAAAAAATAAAGTTTCTGAGTTTGAACATCATATATCTTGTCTTTGTAGTGCATTCAATTGAATATGGGTTGAAAAGGATTTGCAAATCATTGTATTCCGTTTATATTTACATTTAACACAATTTCCCAACTCATATGGAAACGGGGTTTGTATTTCTATCTAGTGAAATGACTTCTCCTTTGCTGCCAGTTCGTCGTTGTGTTCCGGTCAGTCGCGTCCTTTGTGGCTTAAAGTTGAGTTGAGGTTTTATATTATCGTGTTGTGTCATCTGTCTTTGTTGTGGCTTTTGCAATTGTGCTGTAGCTAAAAGTTGTTGTGTTGTAATTTATGATATTGTCTTGTAGCGTTTGCGTTTGTTGTCGTGGTTTCTTGACCACCTGGGCCAGGGGTCGGCAACCCACGGCTCTAGAGCCGCATGTGGCTCTTTAGCACCGCCCTAGTGGCTCTCTGGAGCTTTTGAAAAAATGTATGAAAAATGGAAAAAGATGAGGGGGGACAATTTATATTTTTTGTTTTAATATGGTTTCTGTAGGAGGACAAACATGACACAAACCTCTCTAATTGTTACAAAGCACACTGTTTGTATTAAACATGCTTCACTGATTCGAGTATTTGGCGAGCGCCGTTTTGTCCTACTAATTTTGGCGGTCCTTGAACTCACCGTAGTTTGTTTACATGTATAACTTTCTCCGACTTTCTAGGACGTGTTTTATGCCACTTCTTTTTCTGTCTCATTTTGTCCACCAAACTTTTAACGTTGTGCATGAAAAGTGAGTTCTGTTGATGTTATTGACTTGTGTGGAGTGCTAATCAGACATATTTGGTCACTGCATGACTGCAAGCTAATCGATGCTAACATGCTATTCAGGCTAGCTATATGTACATATTGCATCATTATGCCTCATTTGTAGCTATATTTGAGCTCATTTAGTTTCCTTTAAGTCCTCTTAATTCAATTTATATCTCATGACACACTATCTGTATGTAATATGGCTTTTAATTTTTTGCGGCTCCAGACAGATTTGTTTTTGTATTTTTGGTCCAATATGGCTCTTTCAACTTTTTGGGTTGCCGACCCCTGACCTGGGCTATTTGCCATTTTTGATTTGATGACGCATTATCATTAAAAGTGCTAAACTTCTTATAAAGTGTGCTGTTCTTAAATCCAATATTTTCCTTTTACTAGTACTGATAAAATCGATCGGTTGCCAAGCAAACTTGTCAAACACAGATCGATTTAGTTGAATGTAAGGAATATAAATCGATGTATTGATTCATTCTTTGTGTCTTAGCCTCTCTTCTGGAATAGTTCCAGTAGAGTTTAAACATGCAGTGGTACGACCTCTACTTAAAAAACCCAGCCTCGACCCCTCTCTCCTCTCTAACTTCAGACCTATCTCTAATCTTCCATACATTTCCAAAATATTAAAGAAGGTTGTCTACAGTCAGTTGTTGCCCTTCTTAGAGGATAATGGTATCACTGAGCTGTTCCAGTCCGGTTTTAAAGCCCTCCACAGCACAGAGTCAGCGCTTCTAAAAGTTTTTAACGATATCCTCCTGTCCACTGATTCTGGTAAATATGTTGTCCTGGTGCTTTTAGATCTGTCTGCTGCGTTCGACACCGTCGACCACGCCACCTTAATCACTCGTCTTGAGAACTGTGTGGGCATTAAGGGCGTCGCCCTCAACTGGTTCCGGTCGTACCTAACCGACAGGAGTTTTTGTGTAAAAGTAGACAGTTTTATGTCGTCCACAGCTCCTTTACCACATGGGGTCCCCCAGGGCTCAATCCTTGCCCCAATTTTATTTGCGCTTTACCTTCTCCCCCTTGGTTCTATTTTTAGGAAGTACAGTATTGCATTTCATTTTTATGCCGATGATTGCCAGATTTATTTTCCCATGGCACAAAATAACACGGTTCAACGTCTTATTGACTGCCTGCACGACATCAAAGTCTGGCTTTCAGCTAACTTCCTGAGCCTAAATGAAGATAAAACAGAAGTTATGTTGTTCGGTCCAAGTCGCTCTCCCTCCCCCAACGTTGACCTCGGCACTCTGACCCCGTATCTCAGCGACTCTGTCACAAACCTGGGGGTAAAGTTTGACTCAGATTTTAAATTCGAAAAACAAATCAGCAGCGTCGTTCAAAAAAGCTTTTATCAATTACGCCAAATAGCGAAAGTGAAACCGCTTCTATCAAGACATGATCTTGAGAAATTAATCCACGCTTTTATCTCTACTCGTCTTGATTATTGTAATGCCCTGTATGTTGGCATTAGCCAGGCCTCCCTCGCCCGCCTGCAGCTCGTGCAGAACTCTGCTGCTCGTCTGCTAACACAGACCCGCAGACGTGAGCACATCACCCCTATTTTAGCGTCCCTTCACTGGCTCCCTGTGCGTTACCGAATACATTTTAAACTCCTTTTATTTGTTTTTAAATGTTTAAACAACCTCGCGCCAACCTATCTCTCCGACCTCCCTCAGCCTTACTGCCCCACCCGATCCTTAAGATCAGCCGATCAGCTGCTGTTGACGGTCCCTGACACAAGGCTGAAGCTTAGAGGTGACAGAGCTTTCGCCGTTGCTGCCCCCAAGCTCTGGAACGACCTACCCCTGAGTGTTAGACAAGCCTCCTCTCTTCCTGTTTTTAAATCTCTCTTAAAAACATACTTTTATTCCATGGCTTTTAACACTGAGTGATATCCATCCTGCAATGGCGCCCCATAATACACCTGCTGTGATCCTGTTTTTATGTTTTTATGTTTTTATTAATTCTATTTTAATTATTTATTTTTTATCGTGTTCTGTTTGTGTTGTGTTGTGTTTGCTCGGTACTCGTTTTATCTTTTAACCTGCTCATTGTACAGCACTTTGGCTACCCCTGTGGTAAATTTTAAATGTGCTCTATAAATAAAGTTGATTTGATTTGATTTGATTTGATTTACATCCCTATAGTTACAAAATGTTACCTTAGTTTAAGGTCAATAGTATTTAGCAGGTGTATCTGAGGTCAGGAACTTAGAAAAGCATTTATTTCTGGCACATCATCCCATCAGTAAGCATCTAATGCGTGGAGCTGTTTTGGCTGCCATGATGGTGCTTGGACTGGCTTCAAGGGCATCACTGGAGGAGATAAACATTCTTCAGGATGAGGGAAGTGAGCCAATTGGTTTATCAATCACAAACAAATAGCTTATTTATAGTTCCAAGGATGCTGCGTGTGTTAATCCTTCATTTTAATATCACAAGGGATCATATTTGGCCTGATGACATTTCCGTTTAGAGATGATTGGTCAGTCACTTCATGTCACACAACAAGCTCTGCGCTAATAACAGTATCATAACCCGTTGCAATCTTTTATAGTTCAGGAGGAAGATCAGGACATTCATCCTGACAATGTTACGGTGCAATCATCAGCAACCATGCTTTATTTATTTATACCATAGAGATTTGATTCCATGCAAAAATAAACATGACACAGAGTTATACTACGTAAAAAGGTGCCAGTGTCAAACACAAACCGGGCCAACTAGCTCATCACTGGTCACATTTTTGCAAATGATTGGTTTATTTTTAACACCAGGCAACGTGTGTTTAGGACAGCTGTTTTCTTCGAAGTGAGGAAAAGAAGCGCTTTGTTTGCCAACAAATACTACATTAGGTGCACCTGCGAAATCGAACGACAAGCAGATGTAGCATTGACAAACATCAATCAAAATGCTCACTTCAATATTATTTGAGCAATATGTTTAATATTGTGGTGTGCAGTAGTGTAGAACTGCAATACGTCATAATGAGGCCGGATTCTAATATGTTGTTATCGATTTGTGCAGGTGTGCCTATTTTAAAAGATAAATGTAAATCTGTTATACTCAAGTAATTCCAATAATAAAAAAAATAACAAAAATGGTGGAAAGAAGCAGATCTAAATACTCTTCACCATGTCTCAGCAATTACTGATAAAGTATTTTGTTCACTTTCAGTAATTAACACGTAATATGATTTTAATAGTGTAATATTACTATAATAAGACCCCCCATTGAGTGTTCTTGTATTCATTATTTTTTCTCCCAATGTACAAATAATTTTTGATCTTTTCAACCATTGTTATTTGTATTAAAATTATTGCTACATTAAAATGACTACTAATAATCATGATAACAAATCAAATGAATATAATTTATACTATAGTTTTTTTCTGTACTGAATGTACTATCCCTCCGCTATACCACATTTTTTGTGTCTGGTTGCTACTCAATATTTTGAGTAAAAATAATAATAATATAAGTATTATTGTTATTATTAGTATTATTTACTATTATTATTAATATTTATTTTTGTCATTATTACTACTACTCCTATTAATAATGTGTCAAAATAATACTAATATAGCTATTATAGTTATTATTAATATTCTTATCTTCTTCTTCTTATTATTAACTTTATTCAATATTACTACTACTAATAATAATGATAACAAATACAATGAACATAATTTATACTATAGTTTTTTTTTGTACTGAATGTATTATCCCTCCGCTATACCACATTTTTTGTCTCTCGTTGCTACTCAATATTTTGTATCACTAACATTGTACTACTACTCCTATTAATAATGTGTCAAAATAATACTAATATAGATATTCTAGTAATTATTAATATTCTTATCTTCTTCTTCTTATTTTCATTATTATTATTAACTTTATTCAATATTACTACTACTCCTATTAATGATGTGTCAAAAATAATACTAATATAAGTATTATTGTTATTATTAGTATTATTTACTATTATTATTAATATTTATTTTTGTCATTATTACTACTACTCCTATTAATAATGTGTCAAAATAATACTAATATAGCTATTATAGTTATTATTAATATTCTTATCTTCTTATTATTATTATTAACTTTATTCAATATTACTACTACAACAAATAAAATGAAAATAATTTATACTATAGTTTTTTTCTGTACTCAATTTAATATCCCTGTGCTTTACCACATTTTTTGTGTCTTGTTGCTACTCAATATTTTGTATCACTAACATTGTACTACTACTCCAATTAATAATGTGTCAAAATAATACTAATACAGCTATTACAGTTATTATTAATATTCTTATCTTCTTCTTATTATTATTTTCATTATTATTATTAACTTTATTCAATATTACTACTACTCCTTTTAATGATGTGTCAAAAATAATACTAACATAAGTATTATTGTTATTATTAGTATTATTTACTATTATTATTTATTTATTTTTGTCATCATTGCTACTACTCCTATTAATAATGTGTCAAAACTAATAGTAATATAATTATTATTGTTATTATATTTATTATTTACTGTTATTAGTATTTTTAATATTATTTATTTTTTCATTATTACTACTACTCCTATTAATAATGTGTCAAAATATCAATAGAAAGTAAGTGTATGTGCAGCATGTACATAGAAATAATGTAATTTAAATGTTCTTTAACAACATTTTCTAGTAAGCATACAAATACCATCCTTGGACATTTTTTCCTGATACAACAAATGCTTTGGTGTTCTATAGTGGCGCCTCAAATGTACAACATGTTGTGCAGTGCATGTAAAAAAAATATGATAAAAATTAGTCATTGCAATTTGACCCTTAAATTGCACTTGGCATATAAAGTCATGTTAAAGTACAAGCCTGTGAAGTTAGTTAAGCGCATCTTTTGCCGTGTAAAACAACACAAATGAAATCCCACCTGTCTCCGACCTCGGCGTGTTGGAGATGGTTTTGTCAGTGTCAGGCATCTCGACAGTTTCCCACTCAGCAGAGCACAGTGACGACTCAATGTCGCGCTTTTATACTTTTTGATAGGCCAACAGAGGTGATGTGGGGTCATGAATTGGCCCATCTGATCAGAACGATGTAACCAGAGTCTCGTTGTATATGGTTTTCTTAAAAAGGCCTCATAAATGCTTGGAAGATGGCCTTGTGGGCTCCCGCCAAAACAACACTGTCCTCACACCCACCCCTGTGTGGCAACACCGACCTTTGAACGTGGCACTGTGACAACGTGGAGGACACTTAGAGCCTGATTTACTATGATCCAAATACCAGAGGTGTGGACTCGAGTCACATGACTTGGACTCGAGTCAGACTCGAGTCATGAATTTGATGACTTTAGACTCGACTTGACAAAATGTAAAGAGACTTGCAACTCGACTTAGACTTTAACATCAATGACTTGTGACTTCACTTGGACTTGAGCCTTTTGAATTGACATGACTTGACATGACTTGCTACTTTCCCCAAAACCCAAAGATGAAAAAGTTATTCGGGAGCGCTTCGTATTTGTCATTGTGTACTTGTCTATCAGCGTTGCGTGTGTCAGCTGGTGTGCTCTCAGTACAACAGCCAATCAAATTAGATCTACTTTGTTTTCATCACACAGCATTCATCCAATCAAATTGCAGGACAACCAACGAAGAAGACATGTCCAAACCACACGCCAGTGAACAAAAAATGATACCTAAAATAATTTTGTTTGGGTATAAAAATTACGAGGTGGTCAACACAAAACGGTTTGCAGTATGCAACACATGCGGTTCCAAAATTACTGATGGAGAGGCAACAACTTCCAACTTCGTCCGGGATTTGAAGTTGCACAAAGAACGGTAAGTTTTGAATGTAAGATAACGTTTATTGGCTAAGTAACGTGACTTTTATTTGCTGTGTAGTTAAATCAGTGAGGCTGTAAACTCACTGCTAACGTTATAACGTTATTGCAAACACGGGAATCTGTTGCAGTTCACTACCTTATTCATACTTTTTGTTCAGTGATTTTTTTTAAGCAGGGTTACGTTTGTCAATATATCACACGTAACGTTAGACGGCGGTCAGCAGCACCGCGTATTTTAGCCACCTAAAAAAAGACAAAAATAGTAAAATAAAGGTCAGTTAAAATGTATACTATATTATGAATATGTGTACCGTTTTAGCTAGCTTTCTGACATACTGTTGGTTGTTTACCTCAGTGGTCCCCAACCACCGGGCCGCGGCCCGGTACTGGTCCGTGGATCGATTGGTATCGGGCCGCACAAGAAATATATATATTTTTTTCTTTTTTTAATTAAATCAACATAAAAAACACAAGATACACTTACAAGTAGTGCACCAACCCAAAAACAACTCTCTCCCCACTTTTGTTCTGGGCATTGAACATGAAGACTTTTCCTTCACTGTTCCGAGTGGCCATGAGAGTCTTGGCAGTGCCTGCCTCCAGTGCTCCAGTGGAGCGAGTTTTCAGCCATGGTGGCATCATACTACGCCCCCATCGTGCACAAATGACTGACAGACTCTTGGCTAATTTGGTCTTTTGCAAATGCAATGCAGCATAGGGCCCTGACATATAAAAAGTACAACTTTTTTGTTATGTTCACGTATATGTCATGTTTTTTCAATGTTAACACTTTTGTAAAAATAAGTACATTTGCATTTTATTTTTCAATGTGTTTGTTCTGTAAAGGAATGAGTTAATGTTTAAAATGACTGGTTAATAGTGCTATTATAAAGTGCAATGTCAGCACAATTTTCTTTCCTGCAATTTAAAATGTACTTGTTTTAATAAATAAATACAGCGTTTGAAAAGCATACACAATCTGTGTTAATATATTAGTCTGTGGTTAAAAGGACTTGAAAGGACTCGAAACTCAAAATGCAGGACTTAGGACTTGACTTGAGACTTTCCAGTCTTGACTTTGGACTTGACTCGGGGCTTGCCTGTCTTGACTCGGGACTTGACTCGGACTTGAGGGCAAAGACTTGAGACTTACTTGTGACTTGCAAAACAATGACTTGGTCCCACCTCTGCCAAATACCACATGCTAAACAGCGTGTACTATGAGTGGGCATGTTGCGTGTGATCTACTAAAACAGGCCGCCTTATTTAAATGAGGATTTTGAGTGAATGCAGGGTTTTTACCACGGAGACGATCATTTTCTGTACATGTGTGTGTGCGATGTGTAGGACCAGCGGCACACATTTATAATCGGTAACACCTTTTCTGAAACTCAATCTCGACAAAAGAAATATGTGCACACTGACACTTCATTCTGTGCTCGAGGCCGTAGATCGCATCACCAGCGCATTCGGGTGTCTGGAATGACTCAAACGCAAGAAAATGCACAATGAAAGATGTCTTTTCTTGTAGGAGATAGACTATAGCAGGGTTGCCCACACTTTTTCAGCAGGCGAGCTACTTTTTAAATGACAAAGTCGAGGTGATCTACTTCATACTGTCATCATCAATCAATCAATCAATCTTTATTTATATAGCCCTAAATCACAAGTGTCTCAAAGGGCTGCACAAGCCACAACGACATCCTCGGTACAAAGCCCACATACGGGCAAGGAAAAACTCACCCCCGTGGGACGTCGATGTGAATGACTATGAGAAACCTTGGAGAGGACCGCATATGTGGGTAACCCCCCCCCCCCCCCCCCCCTCTAGGGGAGACCGAAAGCAATGGATGTCGAGTGGCTCTGACATAATATTGTGAGAGTCCAGTCCATAGTGGATCCAACATAATAGTAAGAGTCCAGTCCATAGTGGGGCCAGCAGGACACCATCCCGAGCGGAGACGGGTCAGCAGCGTAGAGATGTTCCCAGCCGATGCACAGGCGAGCGGTCCACCCCGGGTCCCGACTCTGGACAGCCAGCACTTCATCCATGGCCACCGGACCTGTGCCCCACCCCCCTCAAGGAAAAGGGGAGCAGAGGAGAAAAGAAAAGAAACGGCAGATCAACTGGTCTAACAGGGGGGCTATTTAAAGGCTAGAGTATACAAATGAGTTTTAAGATGGGACTTAAATGCTTCTACTGAGGTAGCATCTCTAATTGTTACCGGGAGGGCATTCCATAGTACTGGAGCCCGAATAGAAAACGCTCTATAGCCCGCAGACTTTTTTTGGGCTCTGGGAATCACTAATAAGCCGGAGTTCTTTGAACGCAGATTTCTTGCCGGGACATATGGTACAATGCAATCGACAAGATAGGACGGAGCTAGACCGTGTAGTATTTTATACGTAAGTAGTAAAACCTTAAAGTCACATCTTAAGTGCACAGGAAACCAGTGCAGGTGAGCCAGTATAGGCGTAATATGATCAAACTTTCTTGTTCTTGTCAAAAGTCTAGCAGCCGCATTTTGTACCAACTGTAATTTTTTAATGCTAGACATAGGGAGACCCGAAAATAATACGTTACAGTAGTCGAGACGAGACGTAACGAATGTTTTGTTTTGTTTTGTTTTGTTTAGTTATTGGACTCTTTAGTTTCTGGCTTTTCACTCCCTTGTCTTGTTTCCATGGTTACCCATTAGTTTCACCTGTTCCACGTTTGGACTCATTGTGCACTCTTGTTTGTCACCATAGCAACCCATTAGTTTTCACCTGCCCTCACGACTCACGCACCTGTCTTTAATCATGTCACTATTATTTAAACCCATTGTTGCCAGGAAGTCTCCCTGGCGACGTCATACCCGTCACAATCTGTATACCTCTGCGCACTTCATGCCACGTCCAAGTAAGTTTTTGTTTATTAATGCCACAGTTAGTGTTTTTGTTTCATTGTTCATAGTTTCTGCTTTTGTGCAAGTTTTGTGTTTATAGCCAAGTTTTGTACCTCCACTGTGAGCGCCTTTTGTTTGTTTCTTTTTTTTGAGTGTTAAAATTAAATATGTCTTCACCTTCACGACATGTCTGGTCCAAATCATTTGCACCACGGGAGAACAAACCACGCCATAGTCCAAGTCCGGACACATACATATATATATATACATAAATATAATTTTTTAAATTTTTTGCCGTTTTTGTTCACATGTAAAAGGTGTACAAAATACATACATGTTTGACATATTGATTCCTATCTTTCATGAAGACAAGAATATAAGTTGGTGTATTACCTGATTCTGATGACTTACATGGATTGTAATCAGACAAGATTCACAGTAGTGCTGACAACTTCCACATTTTCGATTTTACATCGTGGAGGAGAGAAAAAAGTCCTCCTTTCTGTCCAATACCACATTGAAGTGGTTGGTTTTGGCGTCCTGTTTGTCCAGCTTCTATACTCGTTTTTTTTACACTTTACAAGAATACATTGACGGCAAGCTAGCTTTCGGAGACTCTTATTTTGTTAGCGCAGGCAGCATCGAGCAGGACTTTTATTGTGAAGACAGGAACTGTGCGGTCAGTCTTTAGGCTTTTGACGGCACGGTTGGAAAAAAAACTGTTTCTCGCCTTCTTGACCGTCTTTTTTTCCTTCACACTGAGCTCGCCGCAGCCAGCGTCATCTCGCAAGATCCTCGGGTGCCTTGAATGTCAATTAAGTAACGTCATAGGGAAGATTTATGATCGCTAATTTTTAGGTCTATTTTTTTCAATGCCTGGCTGGTGATCGACTGACACACCCTGCGCGATCGACCGGTAGCTCGCGATCGACGTAATGGGCACCCCAAAAAAAAAATAGAACGCCGATAGACACCAAAATGCATCAGTTGAATTTGTTTTCATCAGCAGCTGTACGATTATAAAAGGAAATTGCTGAATACACAATATATCTAATATTTCTTGTTTCTGATCATCCACTTTGTTGGCACACAAACGTCTGTCTGTCAATCAATCAATCAATCAATCAATGTTTATTTATATAGCCCTAAATCACGAGTGTCTCAAAGGGCTGCACAAGCCACAACGACATCCTCGGTTCAGATCCCACATCAGGGCAAGGAAAAACTCAACCCAGTGGGATGACAATGAGAAACCTTGGAGAGGACTGCAGATGTGGGGGACCCCCCCCTCTCTAGGGCGACAGGTGCAATGGAAGTCGAGTGGATCTAGCATAATATTGTGAAAGTCCAATCCATGGTGGATCTAACATAATAGTGAGAGTCCAGTCCATAGTGGGGCCAGCAGGAGACCATCCCGAGCGGAGACGGGTCAGCAGCGCAGAGACGTCCCCAACCGATGCACAGGCGAGCGGTCCACCCCGGGTCCAGTATCTGGACAGCCAGCACTTCATCCGTGGCCACCGAACCTGTTTCCCCTCCCTCCACGAGGGAGAGGGGGGGCAGAGCAGAAAAGAAAAGAAGCAGCAGATCAACTGATCTAAAACGGGGGTCTATTTAAAGGCCAGAGTATACAAATGAGTTTTAAGATGGGACTTAAATGTCTCTTCAGCGTCCCTTTTATCAGCGCAAGCACTGATCCTGCAAACACGTGCTCAATAAAACGCAAAATAGTGCTCGCAAAACAAGGATGAGTGTTGATAAATCACATTGCGTGTGCTAAATAATTATTTTTGCGAATTATCCTCCCATTATTGTAGGCGTTTTGATGATCAGCATAACATTTTGTGTATGAATGAAGAATGGATTGCACGCCTTATTATGTTCACATTACAGACATAATCCATCTTCTGCACATTTAATAGATCAGCTCTGCGTGAGCGATCAGGTTTGCACGTGTTTTAGTACATGCAAAACCTTTAGTAAATCAGGCCCCAACTGTACCATTCATGCTGAATGCTCTCATCCTGCTTATTAATGGAATCCCACCATTATTTTTGTGTGCCGATCCAATATTGATATCGGGTAACGGGCCGATATCAGCAAAAAGCAAGTATCAGACGATATTGGCTCGCATCTAAAATCTCCGATTTAAGCTCCGAAACAAGCAGCCCTGCAGCGTGTTTACTTGTGCAAAGCTGGGCAGCCAACATCTAAAAGTTGGTCTTTTCTTGTATTTCAGTCAAGTCGTTTACAAAAGGTAAACATGGTAGACTACAGGCTAGTAGGAGCGAGCAGCTACACATCAGCTAAGCGCACTTTAGCACACATGCTTACATAATAAGCGTCCACAATTGAACAATATTGCAAACACGACATGTGTCAACACAAACAAGTATCAAATAATTAGAGTCGCATATTACTTACACATACAAAATCTCCAAGTTTGAAGCATACTCGAATGAATCCAGTAACAAACGTGTCCGCATCATTCAACTTACTGCGTCATTTGCTTAATTTAATGAATGATTGTGACCATTAGGTGTCCACAAAAAACAAATTACCACTCCACTTCAAATGCATACATCTGTCATAGGGGTTAGAGTTTTTCATACCTGCTTTTGTTCTACTCAATCAAGCCTTTTTCTAACCATCCACAGTACAAACTGATAAATGTATGTCCTATAAATCGTGCTGATATTGTATCAGATTAGTATCTGTATCGACCAATACTCAAGGCACCAACATCAGATCGGAATTGAAAACGTTGTGTCAGAGTTAAGTTGTGCTTAAAGAAAACTGCACCGGTAGTTATTATTTAATTGAACTTTTACTGATTGTTTATGGTATCATGTTGCGTTATAGCAATAACACTATTGTTTAAAAAAAAAAAAAAATCATATTTGAACCCGATAGGCGTATTTTATAGGAAGAAAAGAACAACTTTTTGGTTTTATTTGACCTTTTACTCATTTTTCAGCTAGTTGGAATTAAAAAAACATCGAAACATGTTTTTGTCACTTATGTTATATCTTAAATTTAGCTTTTATTAATTATGTAGGTATCATTCCATAAAGTTTGAGCAATAGCCCTATTGTTTATTTTGTTGTTGTTGTTTTTTTAAGACGGGGGGTGGAAGAATATTGTGTTGTTTTAGAGCAGCAATGCTAAAAAAAAGAATACTGAGACAAAAAAAAGAGTACGCTTCTGCTTCTCTTTGTGTCGTATCAATAACCCTAAAGATGTTTAACTACATCCATCCCAAAATCCCTGAGGTAACTAAAAAAACCAAGGAGCGAAAACAAAAGAATGTTACATTTCATGTACATTTTTTACCCTTTTTTTGTAGCTATTATTCTTTGATGTTAGGGCAATACATTTTTTGGTTTTTGCAATAATACCTGGAATCAAAAATAAAGGCTGTGGAGGGGGGCGTGGCCTGCGGCCCTGCCACGGAACAGGGTGTGTCAGGACCGACCTCGAAGACAGCGACGGGTGCGTAGATGGCCTAGGTGGGCCTTGTTATCTAATCACCTGTCGCCTTTATTAGCAGCAGCCGTGACGAGACGAGTAGTTGGAGTTGGAGGTACTGCAGAGAGACGCAGACGGAGAGAAAGACAGTTTGCTGAATAGCAAAAGACTTTGCACTATTTGATGAAAATAAAACAGTGTTATACCCAGAATTCCAGGCTCTCTTGGCAGTGTGTGGTGGTCTGAAGAACCCACTAGACGGCAACATCTACAATGGCTATTGATTTTTATATGATTTAAAGGTCAAATAACTTTTCACAGAACTTTTGGGGATCCTGTGACTGTTTTATGTTACTGCAATCGCCACATCGATTTTAAAACAATGCCTCATCACAAAATGTTTGCTATGTCGACGCTCAAAAAAATTGCATCTGCACATTTCTCGTCACTGTCACAAATTGTTTTCTCGCGTCCTCTCCCATATTTGGCCTATTTTAGCGCAATCATTCTATTGATTTGAAAAGTGGCACACATGTAGTAAAAATGAAAAGTGCTTAAACCAGCACTTATTATTTGGTACTTCGGTCATAAATCCACTGAAGCCACACCTCGGGACTGTTTAATGTTACCGCAATAATCCTATTGATTTTGAAATGATACCTGATTGCTTGAGACAAAGGTCAAAATTAGACATAGTCGTGCAGCTACTGTATGAAACCTATTCGTTTTGGGTGAAGAATGGACCGACCCAAAGAACGTATGTAGCGGTAAAGTCCTATACTATTACTGCTACTGGTTGCCGAATATAACTGAAGCTAGTTTAGACGTGTGCAGCTGGCTAATAATTGATGTCCAGAATTGTGTCCATGTTTAACACACATATTTATTAATATACAGTCACGTAAATCAAACTCACTTGGTAACAAAAACGGAAAATAAACGGGAACAAACAAATCATAGCCTGGCACAGTCAAAAACTGTTGCGCCTCCACTCAGCAACACCTGAGCAAGATCCCAGCCCCTCCCTAAGTAGACTGGCACTTGGCCTTGAGCCAACCCCTTTAATGACGTCATACATTTGACGGACAGAAACAGTAAATGGCTCTAACACACCAGCCCCTAATTGCTACTGGCGTGATGAACAGAGCAATTGAATTAAAAATAAATACATACAAATAGAGCCATAACACCAAAACAAAACCTTTTTTCTTTGGTTTTCATGTTCCCTTTTGCAATAATGCAATTATTTTACTCCATACCTTCACATAGAAGGCATATCGTTATTGGTCTTTCGATTATGCTCGTTTTGGTTTGCAGACAGAGCGTACAAGGCCTTTCCTATCAGGAAAGGTTACCAGTATTCTTCTAAGTATCCAACTTCCTCTTGGTGCTGAAGCATCCTTTTTCATTTGTCCACGTTTGTCACTCTTGTAGCAACGGTAAATACTCGCGAATCCACCTTTTCCAAAAAAGGTCAGCGATATAGACTCTGCCTCCATCTTCTCTTTGAGTACAGATCCTTTTTTTCTTTCTGCTTCCAAACTTTGAGTCTTGCTTTTTCCATTTCTCTCTTTTCCTTCTCCTCGTGTTGCTGCTGGAGAAGTGTTTGCTCCAAGCCTCTTTGTCTTTCTAGCTTTAGAGCTCTCTCTCTGGCCAGAGCTTGCTCTCGCTCTTCCTGCTTTTTGGCCAAGCCATGTTCTCTCTTGCCTCTCCTTTTCCAAAGCAAGTTTTTTCTCCCACTGCAAAGCTTTTCTTGCTCCTCTTTTTCAATGCGGAAGCTTTGAGTCCACTCATAGGACTTTTGGGCTGATCGTGTTCCGCCAATGTTCTGGTTGGTAAGCGGTTCCTCCAACCTGTTAACGATGGTGTGGTTAACAGTAACTGTGGGGCTCCCATTATGCTGGTTGTTGCCTTGTATTGGCCCATTAATTACCCACCCCAGTAGGGTTCTGACAGCATAGGGTCCGTCTCCATGGCTGTTAATCACCTCCCATGGTTCCATTAACTTGGAGGCGTTAGTACCAATTAACAGAGCCATATCTGGAGCAGTTTACCAAAGGACAGCCGAGAGATTTGGTGCGCAGTTGCCTCTATATGCCTACAGAGAGAGGCTATGTTACAGCAAAACGCCTACTAAGGGAACACTTCGGAAATCCTTCAAAAATAACAGCAGCCTACCTGGACAAAATCATGGTTTGGCCAAACATCAAGTCTGAGGATATAAAAAATCCCCAAGCTTTTGCACTCTTCTTGCGAGAATGCTCCAATGCGATGGAAGAGCTGCAATACTTGGACGAGCTCAATATTCCAGCTAGCATGAAGATGCTCATACAAAAGCTTCCGTATAAATTAAGGGACCAGTGGAGAGGAAAAGCAGCTGACATTGTTGACACACACAAGCGACGTGCTTGTTTCATAGACATTGTGAAATTTATTGAACAGCAGGTCAGAATTGCTTCAGATCCTGTCTTTGGTGACATTCAGGACATTCCTCAAAAGACTTTACCGCTACACTTAGTCAAAAACTGTTGCGCCTCCACTCAGCAACACCTGAGCAAGATCCCAGCCCCTCCCTAAGTAGACTGGCACTTGGCCTTGAGCCAACCCCTTTAATGACGTCATACATTTGACGGACAGAAACAGTAAATGGCTCTAACAACGTATGTGTTTGCAGCCATGTGCAAACATGGTAGCGTACAAATATAAACAACCTAAATACTGAACCCTACAGACGACTCACATGACGAAGAGACGACCTGACCCACATGGCCGTCATGTCAGGTGTTTAGCATCCCATTGCTTTCATGCTTGCAAAGCTCACGTGCGAGAGGTTTTAGACACTCCTCTATAGGTGGTGGAGAGTTTTGGCACGCCGACAGTCAAGGCTGTCATGTCCCACTGAGGCTGACCCACTGTGGGACATGAAGCCAGAGTGCCAAACATTACGTACAGCACAGCGACATGCAGAGATCGGGCGCGGGAATGTTTGGAGTTCTTTCTTCTTATCACAAATCACTTGCGCCTTTTGCAACGCTGCTGACAGACGAAGTGATCCTGGATCAAAAACCGTGACCTGCATTTTTTTGTTTATTTAGGACATTTAGACTCTGTGTGTCTTGCCATGGCCTCATATACATTGGATGTTATCAAATAGGTCAAATTGTCATAAACATTTTTTTTGTATTGGATAAATAATTTGTACATTAGTGCATTGATGCTGAGTGCCGAGCAGGGAGGTAATGGGTCCCATTTTTATAGTCCTTGGTATGACTCGGCCGGGGTTTGAACTCACGACCTACCCATCTCAGGGCACAAAACACTTGTACCTCAAATCAACGTCCCCTGCTGAAATGAATTTAAATCAATGCTTGGTCCCCAAAACAGCACAATTTTAAAATGTAACATGTCTTTTAAAAAGAAAAACTTTTATATAAGAAATCATGTAGTAATCCCAAAACCCCTAATTCCAACCCTTAATGCTGAGTGCCAAGCAGGGAGGTAATGGGTCCCATTTTTATAGTCTTTGGTATGACTCGGCCGGGGTTTGAACTCACGACCTACCGACATTTAGACCAAAATTGTGATGCTGACCCCTTTTCAGTGACTAGTAAATTGATAGATGCTGTACACAGACTACTCTAAAATACCTTAGGACGATAAGATGCTTAACTGTATCTACGACGGATACTGCAATACAAAATAGTCTCTCTCTTTTTGATGAAATAACATTAGAGGAACTATTACAGCGTGTAAGTGGGATAAAACAAACAACATGTTTACTTGACCCACTTCCTGGGAAACTTATCAAGGAGCTTTTTGTATTATTTGGTCCATCAGTGCTAAATATTATAAACTTATCACTTTCCTCTGGCACTGTTCCCCTAGCATTCAAGAAAGCGGTTATTCATCCTCTGCTCAAAAGACCTAACCTTGATCCTGACCTCATGGTAAACTACCGACCGGTGTCCCACCTTCCCTTTATTTCGAAAATCCTCGAAAAAATTGTCGCACAGCAGCTAAATGAACACTTAGTGTCTAACAATCTCTGTGAACCTTTTCAATCCGGTTTCAGGGCAAATCACTCTACGGAGACAGCCCTCGCAAAAATGACTAATGATCTACTGCTAACGATGGATTCTGATGCGTCATCTATGTTGCTGCTTCTTGATCTTAGCGCTGCTTTCGATACCGTCGATCATAATATTTTATTAGAGCGTATCAAAACACGTATTGGTATGTCAGACTTAGCTTTGTCGTGGTTTAACTCTTATCTTACTGACAGGATGCAATGCGTCTCCCATAATAATGTGACCTCGGACTATGTTAAGGTAACGTGCGGAGTTCCTCAGGGTTCGGTTCTTGGCCCTGCACTCTTCAGTATGTACATGCTGCCGCTAGGCGACATCATACGCAAATACGGTGTTAGCTTTCACTGTTATGCTGATGACTGGACTCTCACAATATTATGTCAGACCCACTCGACATCCATTGCTTTCGGTCTCCCCTAGAGGGGGGGGGTTACCCACATATGCGGTCCTCTCCAAGGTTTCTCATAGTCATTCACATCGACGTCCCACTGGGGTGAGTTTTTCCTTGCCCGTATGTGGGCTTTGTACCGAGGATGTCGTTGTGGCTTGTGCAGCCCTTTGAGACACTTGTGATTTAGGGCTATATAAATAAAGATTGATTGATTGATTGATAGCATCTCTGAAGCTACACTGCTTGGTGCTATTACTCCCCCTTGTGGCTGTGAGCAGTATTAGACTTGATCTTGGATCTTTGAAGTGACGTCATTGTGACATTTTGGTTTTGCGTTTTTCATTGTGATCTAATTAAGAAAATATATTACGGAGCTTCCCATCAAAAGTGGCACGATTTAACATTTTTGTTTGTACTTTTTTATTAGGAGGGTTGGACTCCGCCAAGGCTGCCCTTTGTCACCGATTCTGTTCATAACTTTTATGGACAGAATTTCTAGGCGCAGTCAAGGCGTTGAGGGGATTCGGTTTGGTGGCTGCAGGATTAGGTCTCTGCTTTTTGCAGATGATGTGGTCCTGATGGCTTCATCTAGCCAGGATCTTCAGCTCTCACTGGATCGGTTCGCAGCCGAGTGTGAAGCGACTGGGATGAGAATCAGCACCTCCAAGTCCGAGTCCATGGTTCTCGCCCGGAAAAGGGTGGAGTGCCATCTCCGGGTTGGGGAGGAGATCTTGCCCCAAGTGGAGGAGTTCAAGTACCTCGGAGTCTTGTTCACGAGTGAGGGAAGAGTGGATCGTGAGATCGACGGGCGGATCGGTGCGGCGTCTTCAGTAATGCGGACGCTGTATCGATCCGTTGTGGTGAAGAAGGAGCTGAGCCGGAAGGCAAAGCTCTCAATTTTTCCGGTCGATCTACGTTCCCATCCTCACCTATGGTCATGGGCTTTGGGTTATGACTGAAAGGACAAGATCACGGGTACAAGCGGCCGAAATGAGTTTCCTCCGCCGGGTGGCGGGGCTCTCCCTTAGAGATAGGGTGAGAAGCTCTGTCATCCGGGGAGAGCTCAAAGTAAAGCCGCTGCTCCTCCACATCGAGAGGAGCCAGATGAGGTGGTTCGGGCATCTAGTCAGGATGCCACCCGAGCGCCTCCCTAGGGAGGTGTTTCGGGCACGTCCGACCGGTAGGAGGCCACGGGGAAGACCCAGGACACGTTGGGAAGACTATGTCTCCCGGCTGGCCTGGGAACGCCTCGGGATCCCCCGGGAGGAGCTGGACGAAGTGGCTGGGGAGAGGGAAGTCTGGGCTTCCCTGCTTAGGCTGCTGCCCCCGCGACCCGACCTCGGATAAGCGGAAGAAGATGGATGGATGGATGGACTTTTTTATTATTTTTTTAAGCTGGGGGAGAAGTTGTGAGACACAAACAAAGACTGTCCAAGTACCACCATACTGACCAACAGTAGAATACAGTAGCGTAGTCGGCCTAAATATTCATTACAAACAAGCATAGGTTTTATTTAACAAGTATTTTTAATCAGTGCACTGTGACATTACACACAGTTTGAACAGTAACATCGTGTTTGAGTATTTAATTAAGTGATTCTTTGGCGTACCACTAGATGGAGCCCAAATTAAGTTAAGTTAAAGTACCAATGATTGTCACTCACACACGAGGTGTGGTGAAATAGTTACTCTGCATTTGATCCATCCCCTTGTTCACCCCCTGGGAGGTGAGGGGAGCAGTGAGCAGCAGCGGTGGCCGCACCCGGAAATCATTTTTGGTGATTTAACCCCCAATTCCGACCCTTGATGCTGAGTGCCAAGCAAGGAGGTAAAGGGTCCCATTTTGATAGTCTTTGGTATGACTCGGCTGGTGTTTGAACTCACAATCTACCGATCTCAGGGCGGACACTCTAACCACTAAGCCACTGAGTAGGTTAAATACCACAGTTTGAGAATCACTGGCTTATAGGTGGGGTGTGTTGTAACTTATGGGTTGTACAGTTCATGTGTGATGATCATTCATAATTTGCATGCTTGATTTAATTGCTGATTAATTGATCTATTATTATTTACAGTTAAAAAGAGTTAAAAAGGAAGTGATTTGATTTATACGTGTATTTGATATTGATTATTTGAGAAACACTGACACTGAATTTAGTTGTTTTCTACTTCATAGCCTAACAAAGGTTAACTAAAATACTGCATGTTCCACAATTCATTGCGACAAACCGGATGTAAAAAAAAGAGCGGGAGCAGGTGCATTGTGGTTGTTGAGATTGAGCATTACGAGCCTACGGGTGAATGAATGAACGACAGATGATAACAAGATAAAAGGGTCTTTTTGTACCGTTTTATATGCCCATTTTTTTCTTATATAAAGTACCTCACCAATGTGCTTTTGGAAGAATGGTCGAACATTCCTTTAAACACACTCCGTAACCTTGTGGACAGCCTTCCAAGAAGAGTTGAAGCTGTAGTAGCTGCAAAAGGTCATACATCATATTGAACCCTATGGGTTATTAATGGACTTCAAGTTCATATGTGAGTCAATGCAAATACTTTTGGCAATATAGCGTATATATATATATATATATATATATATATATATATATATATATATATATATATATATATATATATATATATATATATATACGCTATATTGCCAAAAATATTTGGCATAGTGTGTATATATATATATATATATATATATATATATATATATATATATATATATATATATATATATATATATATACGCTATATTGCCAAAAGTATTTGGCCACCTGCATTGACTCACATATGAACTTGAAGTCCATTAATAACCCATAGGGTTCAATATGATGTATGACCTTTTGCAGCTACTACAGCTTCAACTCTTCTTGGAAGGCTGTCCACAAGGTTATGGAGTGTGTTTAAAGGAATGTTCGACCATTCTTCCAAAAGCACATTGGTGAGGTCACACGCTGATATTGGTCGAGAAGGCCTGGCTCTCAGTCTCTGTTCTAATTCATCCCAAAGGTGTTCTGTCGGGTTCAGGTCAGGACTCAGTGCAGGCTAGTCAAATTCATCCACACCAGACTCTGTCATTCATGTCTTTATGGACCTTGCTTTGTGCACTGGTGCACAGTCATGTTGGAAGAGGAAGGGGCCCGCTCCAAACTGTTCCCACAAGGTTGGGAGCATGCAATTGTCCAAAATGTTTTGGTATCCTGTAGCATTCAAAGTTCCTTTCACTGGAACTAAGGGGCCAATCCCAACTCCTGAAAAACAACCCCACACCATAATTCCTCCACCAAATTTCACACTCGGCACAATGCAGTCCGAAATATATACAGGTAAAAGCCAGTAAATTAGAATATTTTGAAAAACTTGATTTATTTCAGTAATTGCATTCAAAAGGTGTAACTTGTACATTATATTTATTCATTGCACACAGACTGATGCATTCAAATGTTTATTTCATTTAATTTTGATGATTTGAAGTGGCAACAAATGAAAATCCAAAATTCCGTGTGTCACAAAATTAGAATATTACTTAAGGCTAATACAAAAAAGGGATTTTTAGAAATGTTGGCCAACTGAAAAGTATGAAAATGAAAAATATGAGCATGTACAATACTCAATACTTGGTTGGAGCTCCTTTTGCCTCAATTACTGCGTTAATGCGGCGTGGCATGGAGTCGATGAGTTTCTGGCACTGCTCAGGTGTTATGAGAGCCCAGGTTGCTCTGATAGTGGCC
>NC_084558.2:567500-787500 GCF_033978685.3 Nerophis lumbriciformis | reverse complement strand
GGCCACCAAATATATCTGTTTCTCAGCTGTGATCCGTATGGACTGCAGCGGTACTTAAATGTA
Organism: Nerophis lumbriciformis; assembly: GCF_033978685.3. Taxonomy (NCBI): domain Eukaryota; kingdom Metazoa; phylum Chordata; class Actinopteri; order Syngnathiformes; family Syngnathidae; genus Nerophis; species Nerophis lumbriciformis. The sequence goes on along the minus strand of NC_084558.2, from coordinate 787,437 downwards.
ATACACTTTTTCACCACTTGTGGCAGTAACAGCAATCTTAAACAAACAGAAGAAGTCTAGAGCTAATGTCTAAGGAGAGCTTTCTTAAGCACAAAAAAAAATGACTAAAGTGATGAAGCAGTATTTTCATTTGCACTTAAATTGTATTTGCAGTTTAGTTGAAAAATATATTCATTATTATTTTTACTTTATTTATTTTAGCGCAACATAATTGAATGTCAGTATGCAGTATATTTGGTTAGTACTTATTTTTCTAATCAGCCTGACCTAAGCCTAAGGTTTCGATGTCACATAAATAATATTTTTTTTGTGATTAACGAACGGTTTTATATCATCCGACAAGGTTGTAAACTGTAAATAGGCTGGATATAATTATTGTATATGATTAAAATCGAAAAGTTAAATTATTAATCTATTGTTAATATTTGACTGGGTCCCGGAGCTCTCTGTAGTGGAAAAGTTTAGCCCGTGGACAAAAAAGTTAAGAACCCGTGCTTTAAAGGACGTTTTAGGTCAACTGACTTTTGTCATTGTTCTCTATTTGAAGGTTCTTTGCAAAGAAGGAATCTTGGGTTTCCGGGCCTACTGGGAGATCAAGTATTCAGGCTGGGTGGTAGCCGGGGTTACCCACGAGGGCGCAGGCCGCAGGGGAAGCGACGGACCATGCGGCCTGGGTGAAAACGAACAGTCCTGGGGTCTGGGCTGGGGCGGATCCCACTACCAGGTGTGGTTCAACGGCATCTTCAACGAAATCTGGGACATTCCCCAATTCAGCACCATCGGCGTGTACCTGGACCACCCGGCAGGGGTGGTCAATTTTTACGCCGTGGAGGACGAGGAGGGCCAAGGGGGTAAGGGCAGGCGGGAGGTGCGACTCCTGAGGCAGATCAAAAGCTCCTTCAAGGGGAGGATGATGCCTGGTTTCTGGGTAGGACAAAAGTCCTCATGTATGCTAAATATGAAGGAATAGACCATTTGTTTTTTGTTTGTTTTGTTGTTGTTTTTTACAATTTCCTTTTTATACATTTCCACTTGTTGATAAAAATGAAATGGGTGAGGAAGTGCATCAGTGATCAGTGCAGAAAGTTTGTATATACGCCTTGTATTTATCAAGAAGCATTTGTGTGGTATGTACATTCAATATTTTACAGTGTTGTATCAATATGTGTGGTAGCACTATTTTGCAATGTTTTGTGCAATATCAATTAAATAAAGTATAATTAAATTGTTTAACTTATTCGTTTTTGATTCTTCATTGTGTCACCTTCCAAAAAGTCGTTTTGACCAAAGTATTTTTGTATTGCCTTAATCCAGTGTTTTTTAACCACTGTGCCACGGCACACTAGTGTACCGTGCTTATGTAATTTCATCTAATTGGGTTAAAAATATTTTTCGCAAACCAGTAATTATAATCCGCAAATGTGCCGTTGTTGAGTGTCTGTGCTGTAGAGCTCGGCAGAGTAACCGTGTAATACCCAGTATTACAGTAGATATCAGCAGGTAGCTAATTGCTTTGTAGATGTCGGGAACGACGACGATGGTTTGCAGGTAAAAAGGTGTCTAATGCTTAAACCAAAAATAAACAAAAGGCGAGTGCCGCTAAGAAAAGGCATTGAAGCTTAGGGATGGCTATGCAAAAACTAAAACTGAACTGGCTGCAAAGTAAAAACAGAATGCTGGACGACAGCAAAGACTTACAGCGTGTGGAGCAGACGGCGTCCACAAAGTTCATCCGTAAATGACATGACAATCAACAACAAAATAGGAGCGCAAGACAAGAACTAAAACACTACACACAAGAAAACGCCAAAAAACTCAAAATCAGTCACAGCGTGTTGTGACAGTACACCTACTTTGAGACAAGAGCTATAGTGATGCATGGTTGGTTATGGTTTGAATTCATATCAAACGATTGCGAGAACGACTTTTTATTGTCAAAATTGGCTGCTGAGTTTAATTTTTTAATGTTTTCTGCTGGTGGTGTGCCTCGGAATTTTTTTCAATGAAAAAAATGTGCCTTGGCTCAGAAAAGGTTAAAAAACACCGCCTTAATCAAACCCCAAAAATAAAAATACCTTTTTTTTGTGTGTTTGCAGCATTTTGGAAAACATATCTTCGGAGATTATTTTAAGACTAACTAAATAAAAAAAATAAATAAAATAAAATATATATATATTCATATATATATATATATATATGTATATATACATATATATATATATATATATATATATATATATATATATACCCCCAGTCAGAGCGACTCCAAAACCAACAAAGCATGTAACTGTCGAAAGAAACCTGATTGCCCCCTCAACGGGGGGTGCTTACAAACATCAGTTGTCTACCAATCTAAGGTAATACGCAAGGACATTAACACATCCGACACATATGTAGGATTAACCGAGGGTGAATTCAAAACCAGATGGAACAATCACAAGGCTTCTTTCAGGAACAAAAACCTGCGAAATACCACAGAACTCAGCAAACACATTTGGGACCTCAAAGACAATAATGTTGAATATTCAATAACATGGCAAATTCTTGCATCCAGCACACCTTACAATAGTGGTAATAAAAGATGCAACCTATGCTTGAAAGAGAAACTGTTTATTATTTACCGTCCAGACCTGTCATCCCTCAACAAGCGCAGCGAAATTGTAACAACATGCCGCCATAGACGGAAACACCTCCTAGGTAACACATGAGCCAATCACCACGCCCCTAGGACAGCCTGTACCCACCCACTCTGTGCCCTATATGAACCATGGTATGCGAATGCTCCCATTAAAATCTCCTGATGATTGAGGGTACCCCCCCTCATGAAACAGGCCTGTAGAGATGAAATAGTCTTGTGATTTTTTTTCCCACACATACATATATTGCGCTCTACTACGGTATCGAGCACTATTTTTTGGATAACCTTATTAAGACATATATATATATATATATATATATTTTTTTTTTAATTAAAAAAAGCTAACTAATGTTGGTCTTTTTAAAGTCACCCATGCCACACGTGCCATTAAGAGTGTGCAAGCATTAATGAATTCAACAATTTGCAATGCCACGCTTGTGTAATGTGGAGGTGATAAGTGGAGCTTTATAAAGACTGGATCACAGCAAAGTGATGTTAATCCATCAGCGTCACATGACGACTCCCTTTTTACCTCCAGCTGCTCTCCACTTTCATTCTTCACCTTCTCCTGATCAAGGTCCATGCATATTCTGAAAAACAATCAGAACACCAGTGAGGAAAGTAATGCAGGATAATATATATTTAAACAAATACAGTATTGAAACATTTGTAAAGAAATTCAGAATCAGCTTTATTGGCCAGGTATGTTTAATACACTTGGTAGACCGTGCTCTCTTTGTTCGATGTGAACAACAAATATGAATAATTAAGTACAAATATAAACAAGTACTTAAATAACTAATACTCTTTCTGGTCACTGTCATCTCCACAGCGTTGAGCGGGTTCAGCTTCGAAGAGTTTGACAGAAGGGTCCCCTGAAGTGCAGTCATTGGAGGGAGAAGAGCAGTGGGGTAAGAACACACCCCTAGGTTTAAACTATTTTACTGTCATCACAAGTATGTCAAATAAACATGAACTTTAACACAACGTACAGTACAGGCCAAAGGTTTGGACACACCTTCTCATTCAATGCGTTTTCTTTATTTTCATGACTATTTACATTGTAGATTGTCAATGAAGGCATCACAACTATGAATGAACACATGTGGAGTTATGTACTTAACAAAAAAAGGTGAAATAACTGAAAACATGTTTTATATTCTAGTTTCTTCAAAAAAGCCACCCTTTGCTCTGATTACTGCTTTGCACACTCTTGGCATTCTCTCGATGAGCTTCAAGAGGTAGTCACCTAAAATGGTTTTCACTTCACAGGTGTGCTTGAAGCTCATCGAGAGAATGCCAAGAGTGTGCAAAGCAGTAATCAGAGCAAAGGGTGGCTATTTTAAAGAAACTAGAATACAAAACATGTTTTCAGTTATTTCACCTTTTTTTTGTTAAGTACATAACTCCACATGTCTTCATTCATAGTTGTGATGCCTTCAGTGACAATCTAAAATGTAAATAGTCATGAAAATAAAGAAAACGCATTGAAGAGAAGGTGAGTCCAAACTTTTTGCCTGTACTGTATGTACATTATATTTACCATTCTTTAGTCTTGGGTTCATACACTACAACTGTTTGAAACACAAGATTGTAAATGTTGAGTTTGTCAACATCTACTGGCTGTTACTATTATAACAATAGTTAGTACTGCTACGTAACAGCCCACTCCTGTGGTCAAATACAGTACTGCACCCAGCATACATTTTGTTGAAATAGTTTTTTTGTGCGCGGCAAACTCAAATACGAACAAAGTCAAGAGAATATATGATTATAATGCAAATTAAATAATCCGAAACGATACCACTAAAATATTTATACTACTGTACCTAATTATTTGACTGATTAATTATACGACCAAAATAATTTGCTATGCAGAGGACAGGATAAAACACAGAATTAAATGAATAAAAAGTTCCTTATATACATATTTAAATATGTTTATTGTAAAATGTATGAACATGCTATGATATAAAATATGCACAAAATATATCATTATAATTTACAATTAAAAATTATAATATTTTACCAAAAATATAGCTGATTAAAATTGCTATTATTTATTGGAATTAATGATCATTTATCAAAATAAAATTCCATCCATCCATTTTCTACCTCTTGTCCCTTACGAGATTTTTATTTAAAAATTGTTGGCCAAAAAACCCCCCAAAACCTTTTATAACCAAAAGTCTGAGTGCAGTAGTTCGACCATTGTAGTAGCAGTAGAATGTATATTTACTTTGTACATGTATACATTTATTGTATAGTGCCACATAAAAAAAAAATCATATTTGTGTAAGTGTTGCACTATTATAATACATTAGAAACATGTTGGATAAGTGGACAATACTTTTTGATAATTATTTTAATGATTTTGTAATTATTTCAATGGACAAACCTACATTGACGTTAATGTAATAGTGATACAAAACCGCAAGAGGCCGCCATTGTGTCAAACATCGGACTTAAATGAGTTGGAATGACAGCAAGAGTTGTTTTTTTCCTTAAAACATTTGTCAATTTTGAAAATAAACCATATTACACGTCCAGGTTTTCACAAATGTCATATGACTATGTGAATTAGAATGTGAGATTTTACAGAGTAGCCAATATTTTCCTTGAAACAAGTCACAAGCATTACCACAAAACATTGTCCCAGTCTAACAATATATCAATCAATCAATCTTTATCAATCAATCTTTATTTATATAGCCCTAAATCACAAGTGTCTCAAAGGGCTGCACAAGCCACAACGACATCCTCGGTACAAAGCCCACATACGGGCAAGGAAAAACTCACCCCAGTGGGACGTCGATGTGAATGACTATGAGAAACCTTGGAGAGGACCGCATATGTGGGTAACCCCCCCCCCCCTCTAGGGGAGACCGAAAGCAATGGATGTCGAGTGGGTCTGACATAATATTGTGAGAGTCCAGTCCATAGTGGATCCAACATAATAGTAAGAGTCCAGTCCATAGTGGGGCCAGCAGGACACCATCCCGAGCGGAGACGGGTCAGCAGCGTAGAGATGTTCCCAGCCGATGCACAGGCGAGCGGTCCACCCCGGGTCCCGACTCTGGACAGCCAGCACTTCATCCATGGCCACCGGACCTGTGCCCCCCCCCCTCAAGGAAAAGGGGAGCAGAGGAGAAAAGAAAAGAAACGGCAGATCAACTGGTCTAACAGGGGGGCTATTTAAAGGCTAGAGTATACAAATGAGTTTTAAGATGGGACTTAAATGCTTCTACTGAAGTAGCATCTCTAATTGTTACCGGGAGGGCATTCCATAGTACTGGAGCCCGAATAGAAAACGCTCTATAGCCCGCAGACTTTTTTTGGGCTCTGGGAATCACTAATAAGCCGGAGTTCTTTGAACGCAGATTTCTTGCCGGGACATATGGTACAATGCAATCGACAAGATAGGACAGAGCTAGACCGTGTAGTATTTTATACGTAAGTAGTAAAACCTTAAAGTCACATCTTAAGTGCACAGGAAGCCAGTGCAGGTGAGCCAGTATAGGCGTAATATGATCAAACTTTCTTGTTCTTGTCAAAAGTCTAGCAGCCGCATTTTGTACCAACTGTAATTTTTTAATGCTAGACATAGGGAGACCCGAAAATAATACGTTACAGTAGTCGAGACGAGACGTAACGAACGCATGAATAATGATCTCAGCGTCGCTAGTGGATAAAATAGAACGAATTTTAGCGATATTACGGAGATGAAAGAAGGCCGTTTTAGTAACACTCTTAATGTGTGATTCAAACGAGAGAGTTGGGTCGAAGATAATACCCAGATTCTTTATTGATTCGCCTTGTGTAATTGTTTGGTTGTCAAATGTTAAGGTGGTATTATTAAATAAATGTCGGTGTTTAGCAGGACCGATAATCAGCATTTCCGTTTTCTTGGCGTTGAGTTGCAAGAAGTTAGCGGACATCCATTGTTTAATTTCATTAAGACACGCCTCCAGCTGACTACAATCCGGCGTGTTGGTCAGCTTTAGGGGCATGTAGAGTTGGGTGTCATCAGCATAACAGTGAAAGCTAACACCGTATTTGCGTATGATGTCGCCTAGCGGCAGCATGTAAATACTAAAGAGTGCAGGGCCAAGAACCAAACCCTGAGGAACTCCGCACGTTACCTTAACATAGTCCGAGGTCACATTATTATGGGAGACGCATTGCATCCTGTCAGTAAGATAGGAGTTAAACCACGACAAAGCTAAGTCTGACATACCAATACGTAATTTGATACGCTCTAATAAAATATTATGATCGACGGTATCGAAAGCAGCGCTAAGATCAAGAAGCAGCAACATAGATGACGCATCAGAATCCATCGTTAGCAGTAGATCATTAGTCATTTTTGCGAGGGCTGTCTCCGTAGAGTGATTTGCCCTGAAACCGGATTGAAAAGGTTCACAGAGATTGTTAGACACTAAGTGTTCATTTAGCTGCTGTGCGACAATTTTTTCGAGGATTTTCGAAATAAAGGGAAGGTGGGACACCGGTCGGTAGTTTACCATGAGGTCAGGATCAAGGCTAGGTCTTTTGAGCAGAGGATGAATAACCGCTTTCTTGAATGCTAGGGGATATATGCTTTACTTTATTCCTTACAACATTTTTAATGTGCCTCAGAGCAGAAACAAAACCCACAGTTGTCTCAAAAGCAACAGCTCACCTCATAAAATCTTTAAAAACAAGGTCACAAATGTGGACCAGATTATTTCTGTAGGGTAAACAAATGCTGTACTTCCCTACAAATTATCTCCCGACTGTCTCTTAAATCTACTATCTGCAAAAGTCGCTGGTTATTTATAGTTGTCCTCCAATTCAACAGCATTATCAGATGATAACATGGATTTGTAAGCGGGCTGTAAAACACGGCAATTTATTGCAGCGTGTCACAAAGTCACAAACACCTTGGTCGGTCAATTCTGCTCCTGGAAAACACCATGAAATCCTGGATTGTCCACAAACGCAATAAATTGTCTCTTCGCTATTGACTATGGAAGAGTAAAAAGATGCTGGGATCTCCTGCAGATTTATATACACATAAATATAATGTGTATATTAACCCCAAAACAGTCAAGTGGAAGAGTTAGGACACCCCAGATTGTTGCATGTTCAAAATAGACTACATCGTTGCTATATTCGAATGTCAAACATTGACATTTACTCAAAAGACTTTGGAAGACATGCGATCATTTGACAAATAATCAATGACCAATGGAGAATGGATTGCAAGGTTGATGTTTTGGTGTATGGCGGCCATGTTTTTTAGCCAATCCTGCTAAAATCTTCACACTAAGCCTGTGACATTAGTTCAATCAATCAAGCAATCAATGTTTATTTATATAGCCCTAAATCACAAGTGTCTCAAAGGGCTGCACAAGCCACAACGACATCCTCGGTACAGAGCCCACATAAGGGCAAGGAAAAACTCACCCCAGTGGGACGTCGATGTGAATGACTATGAGAAACCTTGGAGAGGACCGCATATGTGGGTAACCCCCCCCCCCCCCTCTAGGGGAGACCGAATGCAATGGATGTCGAGTGGGTCTGACATAATATTGTGAGAGTCCAGTCCATAGTGGATCCAACCAGTTGCCCCAAACATAGGATAGGATAGACTTTATTGATTCCACAATGCGTTCGTTACGTCTCGTCTCGATTACTGTAACGTTTTATTTTCGGGTCTCCCTATGTCTACCATTAAAAGATTACAGTTGGTACAAAATGTGGCTGCTAGACTTTTGACAAGAATAAGAAAGTTTGATCATATTACGCCTATACTGGCTCACATGCACTGGCTTCCTGTGCACTTAAGATGCGACTTTAAGGTTTTAGTACTGACGTATAAAATACTACACGGTCTAGCTCCATCCTATCTTGCTGATTGTATTGTACCATTTGTCCCGGCAAAAAATCTGCGTTCAAAGAACTCCGGCTTATTAGTGATTCCCAGAGCCCAAAACAAGTCTGCGGGCTACAGGGCGTTTTATATTCGGGCTCCAGTACTCTGGAATGCCCTCCCGGTAACAGTTAGAGATGCTATCTCTGTAGAAGCGGTCCCCTCCAATGTTTCTCATTGTATCCCATTGGGTTGAGTTTTTTTCTTGCCCTGATGTGGAATCTGAGCCGAGGATGTCGTTGTGGCTTGTGCAGCCTTTTGAGACACTTGTGATTACAATGACAATGATGACAATGCTCTAGTTGCTCATTCTGAGTTGGACCTCCAGAACATCATGGATGCTTTTGCCAGAGCGTACCGACTCCTGGGACTTGACATCAACATAAAGAAGACTCAGATCCTGTACCAACCGGCCCCTGACACACCCTCCCAACCCCCCACAATTTATGTGGACAACAACATCTTGGAAAACGTGGAGTATTTCGCTTATCTTGGCAGTCTTCTTTCAAAGAGAGCTGTCATCGATGCCGAGATCCACCACCGCATTGGTTGTGCCAGCGCAGCTTTTGCTAAGCTCAAGAAAATAGTTTTTGAGAATCGGGTCATCCAGACCAACATCAAGCTTCTTGTATATCAAGCTGTAGTTCTGCCCACTCTGCTCTATGGGGCTGATAGTTGGACCACCTACAGCAGACACCTGAAGGCTCTGGAGCAGTACCACCAGCGATGTCTCCGCAAGATCCTCAGGATCAGCTGGGAAGATAGGCGTACCAACATTAGTGTTCTGAAGGAAGCTAACATGCCCAGTATCACTACAACTGTCAGTCGGCACCAGCTGCGATGGACAGGCCATGTAATTCGCATGCCAGACAGTCGCCTTCCAAAACAGATGTTGTACGGACAACTGACGGAAGGACAACGCACCCAAGGGGGGCAGAAGAAGCGGTATAAAGATAACCTCAAAATCCATCTGAGGAAATGCTGCTTCAACCTCAACACCTGGGAGGAGACTGCCCACCAGAGGGTTTTGTGGAGCAGGATGGTCCATGAAGGCACAGCACGGTTAGAAAAGGACCTCCACCGTGCCGCGGAAACCAAGAGGCAACAAAGAAAGGAGAGATCCACTACCAAAACAGCTCCTCAGACCACCACCACAACCACCACTACTACCACGACAATCACGCACATATGCCCCCACTGCAATAGAGTCTGTGGATCACGGATTGGCCTCCACAGCCACCTGAGGACCCACAGATGACTAGACTCACCAACAGGAGGACTATCATACTCGCGTCGAGTGATCGCCAATGATGATTAAGGGCTATATAAACCCACTTTGATTGATTGATTAATGACAATGGGGGAATTATGTGTTTGGAAAACGTCCACAAACAATAAGGTTAACTTCAAAGTTAACGTGATAATGACACGTTAACTATAAGTTCCTTTAGGGGCGCACATTTTTTTAACGCTCGATTAACGCCGATGCGTCCTGACTCCTTTTTGACTATCGGTCTATTCCGTAGCATAGAAAACGTAACAGTGTTCAGTTCCTGTTGGGCAACAAGCTCCAAAATAGCGAGCAGAGATGCACAAAGAAAAGGGGACATTATGGAAATCTCAGATGCAAAACCTTGGAAAGTTGTTCTCCCGACGAGACTATTACCGTCAATCGCCATGAGATGACATCATTGGCTCACACTTGCCGCTTGTAGAGGGTAGGAGCTTCACGTCCGTATTTACATGACAGTTGAGTGCATTGATGACATAAAATGTCGATTGTTAGACTAACTGCTTCAGTACGATGGAAGAAAAGCTCAGAAGAAAAGAAAGACGGGAAGCAGGAAGTCTAGAGTCATTTTTTATCGGAGACTTTCACGTCGTCAAAACACGTCAAGACACCTCTTCTCATAATTAACACAATATGATCACGCTTTGTCAAAGATGTTTTGCAATGTAATCTGTGATATTTCTACCTAAATACATTTTTTTCTGTCAGATTAAAATAAAGTGTATCTTCTTTTATAACCTGTTTTCAAGATTCAAGATTCAAGATTCAAGATTGTTTATTGTCATATGCACAGTTAAACAGACAGTTTGCCGTACAATGAAAATCTTACTTTGCTAGTCCACCCTTCAACAAGTCACACGGTACTTAGCTAAAATAAAAAAAATAAATAAAAAAAAAAAAATGTATATACAAGGCACAGTAAGTAACATAACATTATTTGCACATTCTGATTGTTAGTCAACAGTATAAATATGGAGGTGACATTGGGTCACAGCAGCAGTTAAAGTGTCTTTAGTGATCAAAGGTGAAAAGTGTCTACAGTGATGGTTCACAGTTCGGGGGTGGTCATGGTAGCTGTCTTTTGTTCAAAAAGATTGATTGATAGCCCACATTTACAGAATATTTAACAGGCGGAATATAACATGTTAGTAAATAATAAAGAAAGTTAAAACATTGTCATGCAGAGAAATTAATACCATTATCTTGTACAACATGTAATCATAAGAATGCATTCAGATAGAAATATCACAGATTACATTATCAAACATCTATGACAATCAAAGCATGATCGTAACAATCCACAGTTTGTGTTATTAATGTGTGAAACTGGTATGTAAACATGGAAGTGTGGCTCCTCTCCTCTGAATGCAAGTGCTCCTACAGCAAAATACAAAATCTGGCAAGACACCAACGCACTGCAGGTGTTTTTTTTTTAAATTGTCCTTAAAAACATGTTTATGTCCTTTTTGTGTTGAGCTGTTTAAAAAAGCATAATGTTTAATAAACATTTAATTAAAGCAAACTAATTGTCCAGTAACGATAATAAAAACTTGAAAAATATCTGTCTAGGGTACACTTATTATGATGAAAAATTATATTTATCTGCGATTAATGACAAAGGACATAAGAAACATTAAAGAGCACAGAGCTGATGCAACCAGCTGAAACTTCAGTGGCGCCATTTCTACATACAGAAACAAACGTAAAACACAATGAAAAAACTAAACTGAACAATATATGATGAATAATACAGATTGCGCACACATATTGCACCACGCATAGACATCTGGTAAGTATTTTTGGATTGTTTTTGAGCAATAGTTACTTAATGTTGAATTGAAATGTAGTAAGTTGAATGACTCAAATCAAATGAGGCGTTACCTTTGATTCAGGACCATGGCTTGCATCCATGTCGCCACGCCCTCACGTTCCCTAAGATCCTCTTCATCCATCCATCTCACTGTCCCTTTATTTAAACTGTCCACCATGGGTGCCCAAGCTTTCAGCCGCTCTGCCCCACATCTTTGGAACTCTTTACCACCAGACCTTCGCAACTTAGATTCAATATCCCTCTTCAAATCAAGACTCAAAACACACCTATTCCTGACTGCCTATTCATTGTATTCATCTTTTCTTCTCTATCTTCGTTGTTGTTGTTGTTTTTTATTCCAATTTGATTTTATTGTTGTGATTTTGTACGGTGTCCTTGAGTGCCCAGAAAGGCGCCTTATAAATAAAATGTATTATTAGGGCCCGCAATGGCCCATTGCAAAAGGACTCCCACAGGGAGTCCTTATGCAATGGGACATAAGGACCTATTGTTAGTGTAAGGTTTTATTATTATTCTTTCTTTTTTCTTCCGCCGCCTCTTCGAGCACCATTTTGACCCACTTAACATGCTTCAAAACTCACCATATTTGACCCACACATCAGGACCTGCGAAAATTGCCTTTTAATAAAAAAACCGAACCCCAAAAATCAAAATTGCGCTCTAGCGCCCCCTAGGAAGAAGACAAAACTACGCTGCCTGTAACTCCCACTAGGAAGGTCGGAAAGACATGAAACAAAAACCTTTATGTAGGTCTGACTTAGACCTACATTTTTCAATTGTACATCTTCGGGCTAAAATTAACAGGAAGTTGGCAATTCCCCCTTCAAGACAAAAAAGTACTAAAAACAGTCACTTTTGCCTCTTTGAGCTGTAATTTCACCCCCTTAACATGCTTCACCAAACTGAACACACACATCAGGACTGGCTAAAACTGTGATCTAATGAAAAAACCTAACCCCAAATCCAAAAATTGTGCTCTACAGCAATTTTTGAATAAAACTGATAAAAAACTGCTCCTCGGAAGAAAAAAATGACAAAACTGCCTGTTTCTCCCACTGGGAAGGTCGGAGAGACATGAAACAAAAAAACCTCTCCGTAGGTCTCACTTAGACCTACATTTCATAAATTGACTACCCCCAGCAAAAATGAACAGGAAGTTTGCTATTCCCCCTTCAAAACAAATTTTTTGTAAAAACCAGTCACCTTCCTTCAAAAACGAACTCCTCTGAGCGCGTTTGTCGTTTCACCTTCAAACTAACACAGGAGAGACATTGAACCCTTGTGATTACAACAACAGAAGCGCTTTTTACTTAACTGCTCCGGTTTTGATTTTATGACCCTTCAAAGACCCGCTGCGCTGATGCTGCTGCAATGCTGTTTTTTTAAGATGGCTGCTTAAAAGCAGGAAGCACCAACGTGCCCACACAATGCAGACAAGGTAGGTACACTAGACAAAAGTCTTGGGACACTTCAGACTACAAGTAGACAAAAGTATTGGGACACTTAGCACCTGCCAAATACGCGGGCCCGACCAACGCTGCTTGCAGCTTTAATTATTATTATTATTATTATTATAGGACCAAAAATGTCAGGTGTCATTCCAAGTCAACACACTACATGAAAGTAATGGGTCTCTCCTTTTTTATTTACGGTTTTAGTTAAAAGAAAACCTTTTGCCATTTGCCTTGACCAGACGGCCCACAACGACAGCTGTATAAGGAGCGAGAACCAGATAACAGCTGAGACAACGAGCCAAACATCTTTTAACAAACAACCGCAAAGAGAAGGCTGCAAATAAAACCAGAACACAAGTGAAAAAGTGTTATTAATAGGTTGTGTTTTGTGCTAGGAGTTTGGAGGCCATTAGTTTGGAGTAGCTAAAGTTACAGGTGACGTTAGATGGAGAAAAAGGGGTACTTCTGAACACTTTTATGTGTTTATTCCACCAAAGGCTATGCGGCGAATGAGGAAAGCATGATTCTAAGTGAATAATATGAATATAAAAATACCATATTTTTGATTCCTCTACTGGAAGCTCTGAGGCCGTTAGCTGTATTTTGGTTGACTACTCAAAGGGTACTAAAATAAACAAAACAACTTTAACATATTCTAAGATGCTGTATTCAGTATTTTGTTTCAGCTAGAAGATATCAGAATCAGAATCAGAATCAGAAATACAAACCCCATTTCCATATGAGTTGGGAAATTGTGTTAGATGTAAATATAAACGGACTACAATGATTTGCAAATCATTTTCAACCCATATTCAGTTGAATATGCTACAAAGACAACATTTTTGATGTTCAAACTGATACACTTTTTTTTGTGTGCAAATAATCATTAACTTTAGAATTTGATGCCAGCAACACGTGACAAAGAAGTTGGGAAAGGTGGCAATAAATACTGATAAAGTTGAGGAATGCTCATCAAACACTTATTTGGAACATCTCACAGGTGAACAGGCAAATTGGGAACAGGTTGGTGCCATGATTGGGTATCACATTTTGAGAATCACTGATCTAGAGATTTAGGTGATGAAAGTAAAAATAATATATATTGATGAGACTTATTTTTAACACTTTTATTAGTGGGGGACGTTAGTTTGATTTTTTTTTTTTTTAAACCATCGTCGTTCAAAAAATAATAATGAATAAAAATCAATGTTGTTATGAATAATTTTTATTCATAAGTATCCAATTACTTCACACCGAATATTAGACAATTTTTTGGGGGAAATAGTATATGTTTTGTGTTTTTCCTATTAAATAAGGAAGGTTTTGAGAAAGAGGGCATAACACATAAAAATGATAGATCTGAAGTTTATTTATAGATATTTAAGCATTGAAAGTAAAAAAAAAAAAACATATATTAGTATACGATTCATTTTTAACACTTTATTGATTGATACCCTTTTGGGTATTGGGGACCTTTAACATTCACCAAAATTGAGGGAAGGCCGAAGCAAGGGGTCTGCAACCCAAAATGTTGAAAGAGCCATATTGGACCACAAATACAAAAAAGTAATTGGTCTGCAGCCGCAAAAAAAATAAAAGACTTATATAAGTGTTATAATGACGACAACACATGATGTAAGTGGCTAATTAGCTATATTAGCCTACTATCAAAATGACTATGTGTCGCAGGCTGAAGCAAATCTTCTTTGACAGAAATGTTGGAATGTAATATTTATTCTACACATTTTTACAACATTGGAAAACATTAGTAAAACTTCTCAAAGGGTGAGATAACTCCTGGAAATGACTAAAGGTATATATGTGTGTGTCCATGTTAAAGGAAATGGCAGGCTGTCTTCTTCTAATGGATTTATTACAATCTTTGCAAGCTGGGTAACGTTTGCTGTGGTCTGGAACAACGTGGCACACAAACAACTATCAGAAATGCAGCCAATATTACATACAGATAATGTGTCATGAAACATGAGAAAATAAACTGAATACAACGAGGACATAATTAAAGGAACTTAAATGATCTCAAATATACCTACAAACGAGGCATAATGATGCAATATGTACATACAGCTAGCCTAATTAGCATGTTGGCAAAGATTAGCTTGCAGTCGTGCACTGACCAAATATGCTTGAATAGCACGCCAACAAATCAATAATATCAACAAAGTTCACCTTTGTGCATTCACGCACAGCATAAAACGTTTGGGGGACAAAATAAGACAAAGAAGGAGTGGCATAAAACACGTCTTTCTGTGGCAGCGTTAAAGAAAGTTATACATGTAAACAAACTGTTGAGTCACAGTCCGCACATTGGCGAGTTCAAGGGCCGCTGAAAATAGTGGGACAAAACGGCGCTCGCCAAATACTGTCATCAGTGAAGCATAAACACAAACATATTAAACAGTGGGCTTTCTAACAATTAGGAAGGTTCATGTTGTGTTTGTCCTCGTACAGAAACCATATTACAACATAAAATATATTTTTCACCCCATTTTTTTTCCATTTCCATAAATTTTTGAAAAAGCTCCATGGAGCCACCAGGGCGCCGCTAAAGAGCCGCGAGTTGATGACCCCCGGTCTAAGCGTATTGGTTTTGAAAATGGAAACATTTCAAAATGACCCCCGCATGCTTTCATTTTTCAGTGTGTGGTCCTCAGTGGAACAAGTTTGGACACCACTGGTCTGCAGATTAAAATGTTTCATCAACTAAAATATGCAGTTGCATGCAGTTATCTCAGTATTATTGGGATTATGTTTAAAAATGTATCAGTATATTGCTATCCTGCATGATGTGTTTGTACTTGCCAAAGTCACAAGGTGTGTAGTTGGACCATCAATTAGACATACAGTCTTTAGAAATATGTATACATCACCTCAGGAACAGAAGACTCCATGCTGCTCTCCGATAGCCGCCGTTCTTCTTAGCTTGGAACATTCCAACCATGTAGACTGTAAAGGCTGGCGATGCACGTGCAATGCACTGGCAGTCCTCCTTTCACAGATTGCCCCCCGACCCCGAGGTGGCTTCCGCAGTGTTGACACGTGCACATTGCAGACAAGTGAAGTAGGAGACGACAACGGGTAATGAAGACTGGCGGCGGCGAGGGCTGACTTCAACTCTAAGGGCCTGATTTACTAAGATCCAAATAGGATTCGTTGTTCTTCTTCGCGGCTTAATTCCCACCATGGTCAAGCAGCTTGAGCGTAGCATCAAATCACGTGAGAGTGTAGAGTTTGATCAGAAAATGTCCTATTGCTGTTCTGTTCTTGGGTGTTCCAGTCGTTCAAGTAAAGAGATAGGAAAGAGTTTTCATAGAGTCCTGAAAGAAGTGGTTCATAAAGGTAATACAGTCAGGAAAAATGTCCCCATTGTGGGATTAATAAATGTCTATCCTATCCTAATTTGTGTTTTTAGAATCTGATTATCTGGTTTGGCTGGTGACTCTTGAGAAAGATCAGCTGACAAGAAGGGAAAATCCTTGTGACGGCAAGCAGAGACAGCTGGCCGGAGGGAATAGACCGTACTGGGATAGTCATCGCTTAGCTGCCTATGTCTGTAGACTCGTGTGCTTCGCACCATACTGGAGACACACACCCTTGCTCAAAAAGTCTTAGAAAGAAAATACCCCCAGAGTCTATAAGATAACTCATCGGCTGATAACATTTAACGAATGGAGCTGAGTAACGGAAGCACAGGGCAAAGGAACAGCACAGAAGTCGTCAGAGAAACAAGCTGCACTGTAGCCTGGGAGGATTCTGTGGATGAAGCATACAAGCGAAAAGACCTGCCCTATGCCGAGCCAACTGCTGAAGCACAGCATTGACCAGTGGGGGTTGGCTGTAGAGCAGGGAGCGAATAGGTTCAATCCGACCCGTGAGTTGAGTTTGCTCAGTTTAAAATTGAGCTGCATTTTTAAATGAAAGAAACTGCTGTTCCAAATGAGTCCACTGGATGTTGCAATAGCAATTCTGTTAGGCAAGCAAATAGTTTATACCAAGGCAAGCAAGTATACCAAGCAAGAGGTACACGGTTGAGTATTAAACTCTGAGACTGGTTTATTAGGATATTGACCACGTTGGGGTTCTGGTCAGAGAACACACGGTCATCGGTTGGACTCGTCAAGCTTTAATGGTGCATATTTGAGTATACACTAATTAAACAACAATCTGTGTCTTATGCCTATAGATATGTTTAAAGTATATATATACTAGAGAAACAATATAAAGATCAGAAAACATACATGCATAGTCTAAATGAGTCTTATACAATCATCAATATTCTCACATCGTCAAAGACTAGAGCACCGACTGAACGTAGCAGAGAGAACAATGTACCACACATTAACACAAGTCAAAAATGAAGCGGAAGCGACACCTACAGGAAGGAAGCGGAAGTGACACTGTCAAGAATTGCTTCAAAATAAAAGTCTCTGGAAACGTATATAAACATGGAGAATTCTTAACATACATGGTAAAGCGGGGTTGGACTCCTCCCCCTCGTCCCAACGTAAAACAAACAGGAGCAAAATAAACAATTGGTAATCCCACTTAAAATGCTGCATTGCACAGCTTTTATTTTTCTATCAATACAGAGTGATGCCTCCAGGGAGGGAGTAACTCAACCCACCTGTGTAGTTTCTACCTCAGGTTGTATGGTTTGTTGAGTTAGCACAGGATTAATATGTGGAAATGACAAATGAGGTAGGTGATACATACAATACCATACCATACCTAACCAACTTTATTTATAAAGCCCTTTTAAAACAACCACAGTTGAAGAACAAAGGGCTGTACACCACAAAGAAATACAGGCAAAGGACAGACTAAAAAATAACATTTAAAACAGAGGTAAAATACACATTGAAAAAGCAAATACAAAATATCTTAAGAACAATTTGTTAGATAAAAAGCAGTTAAAAAGTTAAAAACAGTTTAAAACGTTAAAAACAGTTTAAAGTCTCATGCTGGGTTAAAAGACAGTGAATAAAATGGGTTTTAAGAAGGGTCTTAAAAGTAGCCAAAGAATGTTTATTTATATAGCTCTTAATCACAAGTGTCTCAAAGGGCTGCACAACGACATCCTCCGCTCAGTTCCCACATCAAGACAAGATACAACTCAACCTAATGGGAACAACGAGAAACGTTGGAGGGGACCGCAGATGTGGGGACCCCCCTGGGCGACCGGTGCAATGGATGTCGAGTGGATCTAGTCAGTAGTGTGAGAGTCCAGTCCATAGTGGGGCCAGCAGGAGATCATCTTGAATGGGGACAAGTCAGCAGTGCAGAGACGTCCCCAACTGATGCATAGATGAGTGGTCCACCCGGGTCCGGACTTTGAACAGCTGGAGCTTCATCTGTGGTCACATGAAAACCTCTCCACGCAGGAGAGGGGGGCAGAGCAGAAAAGAGACGGCAGATCAACTGGTCTAAAAGGGGGGGGTCTATTTAAAGGCTAGAGTATAAAAAATAGTTTTAAGATGGGACTTAAATACTTCTACATCTCTGTTACCGGGGGGGCATTCCTGAGTACTGGAGTCTGAATAGAAAACGCTCTATAGCCTGCAGACTTTTTTTGGGCTCTGGGAATCATTAATAAGCCAGAGTTCTTAGAATGCAGATTTCTTGCCGGGACATATGGTACTATACAATCAGCAAGATAGGATGGAGCTAGACTGTTTAGTATTTTATGCGTAAATAGTAAAACCTTAAAGTCGCATCTTGAGTGCACAGGAAGCCAGTGCAGGTGAGCCAGTATAGGCGTAATATGATCAAACTTTCTTGTTCTTGCCAAAAGTCTATGCTTTAATTAATTGTTTGTTCAACCCTAGATGGGCTGTGACTTAAAGTTTAATTGTTTTGGAGATGCATTGAGATTAAAATGGTAAATGGTAAATGGTTGTACAGCGTTGTATAGCGCTTTTCTACCTTTTTTTAAGGAACTCAAAGCGCTTTGACAATATTTCCACATTCACCCATTCACACACACATTAAGTCTAAGCATTGTGGTCTTCATGGTGTTTTTGAAACTGCACCAATTTGTACATTTTCAGAATGTGCTTTTTCTATTTTTGGACGAAGTAAAAAAAAGAAAACAATCTTAAGTTGTCGTCAATCAATCAATCAATCAATCAATCAATCAATCAATCAATTTCCTTTATTTAACCAGGTAAAGACTCATTGAGATTAAAAACTCTTTTTCAAGAGCGACCTGACAAACAGGGCGGCACCAACAAAGTTACAATAATAATTACAACAAGACAATACAACAGGAACAACAGCAGTCATAACACAAAAGGTCAAAAATAAGTTAAAACGATCAAGTAATAATTCAATTTAAAAGCAAGTACATTGCCCAAGAGAACTGGATTCTCGATCTTTTAAAATGGACTTAAACTCCCCCAAAGTGATCAATTCTGGTAGCCTCAGATCTTTCTGGATGTCATTCCATGACCAGGGGGCAGCATAACTGAAGGCTTTTTTTTTCCAAGTTCTGTGTTGGCTCTAGGAACCAACATGTGGAGGACATCCTCCACGCGGGAGAGTGGCCGTACCAGCAACCTGAGGGTTATTGGTTCGATCCCCACCTTCTACCAACCTCGTCACGTCCGTTGTGTCTTTGAGCAAGACACTTCACCTTTGCTCCTGATGGGTCATGGTTAGGGCCTTACATGGCAGCTCCCGCCATCAGTGTGTGAATGTGTGTGTGAATGGGTGAATGTGGAAATAGTGTCAAAGCGCTTTGAGTACCTTAAATGTAGAAAAGCGCTATACAAGTATAACCCATTAACTAATTATTTATCCTGTGAGCGTAGGCTGTAATGACTGGAGTCTCTCTACACAAAGGAACACAGATAAGTGGGCACAAGTCCAAGAAGACATTTATATTTAAAAACTATCCATCGAGAAAGTCTTCGGGCAGTTAAAGATGGACAGTTTGCCTTTGCATACAAAGTGCAAAGTCGTAGTTTTTAAAATGTGATTTTACCCATCTGGCCCACGTAGGAATAGATGCGGCCCCTGAGCTAAAATTAATTCGACACACCTGATGTAGAGGGTTTGTGGCAGTTCAGGGGCCAGAGCCAGTGCACAGCCATCAAGTGTGCGTCAAAGGCAGCAGAGAGAAGCCACCGATGACTCTGAATAAAGAGGAACGACTCCTGCTGGGCTGCAAAAGAACACACCAGGAGGTTCGCGGTCAGCTTAGGTTTGACTCAAAGGGCAGGATGCCCCTGCCACGCATAGTCCCCTTTACCTAAAATCAGTGCAACTCATGAACAATTGGGCATGCGACGCAGGCTCAGGACTAATCACCCTGCAGCTGGCCACCTCTGGTGAGAGTTTATAGTGTCAAAACATCCTATGAGCCAGAGGTACTGAGAAAGTGTCTTAAATTTCACTTCCTAAAATCAACCTTCCCAGGACCTATTCACTTTTGTTCATGCTTGCACAAACGATAGCAGCTTCTTATGCCGCGTTCTCGAAGTCTGACTTACTCAGCTTACTCAGTCAGATTACTTCTAGACCTCCACCCCAGATCCCACCTCACTCCTACCCACTTCTCCAAAGTGGGCTGGCTCAGGGTGGAGGACAGAGTAAAACAACTTGCACTGAGCCTAGTCTATAAAATCCGCTACACCTTCCTGATACCGAAGTACATGTCAAACTACTTCCTTAACGTAAATGACCACCATAACCACAACACCAGGGGGAGCTCCACTAACCACGTTAAACCCAGATTCCGAACTAACAAAGGTCTTAACTCATTCTCTTTCTATGCCACATCAATGTGGAATGCGTTCCCAACAGGTATAAAAGAAAGTACATCTCTACCCTCCTTCAAAACCGCAATAAAAGTTCACCTCCAGGCAGCTACAACCCTAAACTAAGACCCTCCCCGGATTGTTAATAATCAAATGTAAACAATCAAATGCAGATACTTTTTCTTATGCCTTCTGATCTCTCTCTCTCTCTCTCTCTCTCTCTCTCTCTCTCTCTCTCTCTCTCTCTCTCTCTCTCTCTCTCTCTCTGCCCACTACTTGCTGTCCATATCCTACCAAGTCAGACCTACACTGTTCCAATATCCATTTCTCTGTTCTCAATTGTTGATGACTGATGATAACAACCAAACCTATAGTATATATATATATATATATATATATATATATATATATATCTATCTACATCCTGAAAATATGCAAACAGAACTGTCTTTAGATAATTGATACTTCAAACTTGCATAAATAAATATTAAGGAATATAATATAACTTGGCTTCTGAGAGCTTCAAAATGTAATGAATAAAATGCTAAAGTTGTTCATAAACAAGCAATTATTTTAATAATTAAATATGGTTATTTTAAATGAATTATTATGATAATTTGAAATTAATTATTTCAAATATGTTTATTTTAATGTATAATTCTATGGCTGGATGTAATAAGGAGTCAAAAAAAATACAAATAAAAATACAATTAATTTTGATGTTTTTAGCAAAATATAGTAAAAATGTATTTAGTTTTTTTTTTTTTTAAATTGATAAATATATTTATTTTTAGGTAAGATAAACATAATAATACAATTTATCTCTAGTCTGGATGATTTAGTTCTTGTCACCCTGTTGTCCTCCCGTCGTGAAAAAAGGCTGTCCTCACTCAGGTGCGCATGGAGCTGGAGGGGGCGTGGCCTCCAGCTTTGGCTGAAAATAGGGAGATTTTCGGGAAAATATTTGTCCCGGGAGGTTTTCGGGTGAGGCGCTGGATTTCGGGAGTCTCCCGGGAAATTCGGAAGGGCTGGCAAGTATGCAAATGGACAAAGTTTTTCGGTTAGTAGAATCACAGCTGACCCGGAAATTGGAAAGTTCTCTTGTCGTCTGAGAAGTGTTGTATCCCAAATAGCTGCAATCGCTTTCTCTTAAGGTATTCATGTGTGATTTCCACAAGCGTCTGTACATGTAGAAGAAGGAGAAATACAGCATGTCTGGATGACTCACCTCCATATTTCCAGTGGTTACCTACGAGTTATGAAACCGCTTTATTATGAAGCTGGCTGTGGCGCGTTCTTTCTGACGTCACTTCCTGTGTGGGACGCGGTCTTTCTGACGTCACTTCCTCTCCGGACTCAGTTTGTAAACGATCAATGAGTCCATACAGAGCTAAGAGCCGGAGATTCTAGAACAGTGGTTCTTAACCTTGTTGGAGGTACCGAACCCCACCAGTTTCATATGCGCATTCACCGAACCCTTCTTTAGTGAAAAATAAAATGCTTTTTTCTTTAATTTAATCTTAATTTATAAATATTAATCATGAAATGATGTTATTATTTTAAAGAAATACTAATAAAGATATATTTTACAAACAGAAAGTTACAGGAATGTACACATGATCACATGTTTACATCTCATTGTGTAACATGTGAATGTTTTAGTGGGAACTAAATGCGACATCTGAAAGGGGTACAAATTATTTCCAAAGCAGGAGCCCCCACCCAGACATATAATACTAGTACACAGCTCATGAAAAACAATATTTTTTGTTATTGTCATTATAGGTTGGCCAAAATACTTATATTAGAAAATAATCTTATGGAAATGACTGCTGTCATTTGATTATAATAATAAAACATTGAACTTGTTATTTAGTCAGGTTTGGGACAGGTGTGCTGCTGGTGTGGCCACAGTGCATGTGCACGTCTGACGTCGCTCACATGTGCTCCACTGAATGCTCAAGGAGTTTTTACGTTTGCTCACGCATATGGAAAATTAGAGGGAACATTGTTTGGGGATATGCATAATACGTCGATAGGGAGAAGTTTTTATTTACACCATGAGTCAGGTGTGCTCCGCCGAACCCCTGAGGCAGACTCACCGAACCCCTAGGGTTCGATCGAACCCAGGTTAAGAACCACTGAACTCGAACTACACGGCGCACTTACCCGTGTAAAAAAATGTTAGAGGAGGGGGACCTTAAATGATGATTTAGTGTGGCTGAAATGGGGCTTAGGCTAAATAATTATTCGTTTAAGGGGTACACTCTGACCCCGTATCTCAGCGACTCTGTCACAAACCTGGGGGTAAAGTTTGACTCAGATTTTAAATTCGAAAAACAAATCAGCAGCGTCGTTCAAAAAAGCTTTTATCAATTACGCCAAATAGCGAAAGTGAAACCGCTTCTATCAAGACATGATCTTGAGAAATTAATCCACGCTTTTATCTCGACTCGTCTTGATTACTGCAATGCCCTGTATGTAGGCATTAGCCAGGCCTCCCTCGCCCGCCTGCAGCTCGTGCAGAACTCTGCTGCTCGTCTGCTAACACAGACCCGCAGACGTGAGCACATCACCCCTATTTTAGCGTCCCTTCACTGGCTCCCTGTGCGTTACCGAATACATTTTAAACTCCTTTTATTTGTTTTTAAATGTCTAAACAACCTCGCGCCAACCTATCTCTCCGACCTCCTTCAGCCTTACTGCCCCACCCGATCCTTAAGATCAGCCGATCAGCTGCTGTTGACGGTCCCCGACACAAGGCTGAAGCTTAGAGGTGACAGAGCTTTCGCCGTTGCTGCTCCCAAGCTCTGGAACGACCTACCCCTGAGTGTTAGACAAGCCTCCTCTCTTCCTGTTTTTAAATCTCTCTTAGAAACATACTTTTATTCCATGGCTTTTAACACTGAGTGATATCCATCCTGCAATGGCGCCCCATAATACACCTGCTGTGATCCTGTTTTTATGTTTTTATGTTTTTATTAATTCTATTTTAATTATTTATTTTTTATCGTGTTCTGTTTGTGTTGTGTTGTGTTTGCTCGGTACTCGTTTTATCTTTTAACCTGCTCATTGTACAGCACTTTGGCTACCCCTGTGGTAAATTTTAAATGTGCTTTATAAATAAAGTTGATTTGATTTGATTTGATAGCCTTAGACTGAATATTCCACCCCACCCTGCCCAGCGTTTACCCGTTTCTCACCTTTTTTTGCAAGGGGCGATCCTGTTCTGTCTCCCTGTAATGTGTGTCTGCTCTTGAATGGGATCGTGTTGAAAATCTTAATTTCCCCTCTGGGATTATTTAAAGTATTTCTGATTCTGAATTGTCATTTTAGCCAAACAACCTTGTTCTCCCATGCTTCGAATAGCGACACAGTTACTTGTTATTGTTTATTAGAGCTCAGGAATATCAGTCTAAAACTTTAATCTCAGTGTAAAATTCCTAGAACATGTTTCAGGACTGCACCCCTCCCTCCGACCCACTCTTTTTTACTGCACCTCTTTCCCCCCCTTAGCGTCTTACTCAGAGAGTGCGTTGTGTCTCCTCTTGAAAGTGCTTCAGGGTCTCCTTTGCGCTTCTCGTTTACAGTGGGGTGTGGGTGACTCGAGTGCCACAAGAGCTTTGAATAACACTGCGAAGGGGGGGGACAAAATAAAAGGAATACGCTACACGCCAGCGCCCAGTCTTCCAGCAGCAAAGAGAAGGCACAGGAATAAAAACCATGCCAGCTGAAGGTATGGAAATGTACTTAGAGGAATATATCATTTTGGGCTGTTGTTGGTGATGTCAGTTTTTTAAGTGACAGGAAATACAATTATTATCCTGGAAAAAAAAAACATTTAAGTGGTTTGAGCTAATTTGATATATTTTTACTAATTTTTTTGGACAACGAGGGGGTCGCCGGTTGAGTTCATTATATTGATCTTCAATCTGGCACAAAATGCTTTCATGTTTTTAATTATGTTTGGTTATGGTGAATTAGCATATGTTATGTTTTTTTGCACGTTAAATAGTTTACAGTGTATGCAGGCATATTATGGCAGTTTAAAAGAAAAGTTTGGATCCAGTGGAGAAATTGGATGATTTAATGGAAAGTCCGAGTATCAGTCAAAAGTCTAGACACACTTTCCCATTGCTGTTGAAATAGAAAGTGTCTGGGACTGTATGCAATGCAAAATGATTGTGCTTCACTGCCCTTATTTTATCTCCAATATAGCATCATACTGTATGATGCAACATGAAAAATATAGGTTTTTTAAATGAAAGGGACAAGCGGTAGAAAATGGATGGATGGATTTCATATAGAGCCCGTAAATAACTACAGAGCCAGTCACTACACTGTGACAATATTCAAGTCATTTCATGAAACTAAACGTGTTAGCAGCAGCATTAAACAATGTTTATGTTGCAAAATTAGATTTTTTTCTTTTTAAAGAATCTAAAGTTAAACAATGATAATAATTAGGGATGTCCGATAATGGCTTTTTGCCGATATCCGATATTCCGATATTGTCCAACTCTTTAATTACCGATACCGATATCAACCGATGCCGATATCAACCTATACAGGTAAAAGCCAGTAAATTAGAATATTTTGAAAAACTTGATTTATTTCAGTAATTGCATTCAAAAGGTGTAACTTGTACATTATATTTATTCATTGCACACAGACTGATGCATTCAAATGTTTATTTCATTTAATTTTGATGATTTGAAGTGGCAACAAATGAAAATCCAAAATTCCGTGTGTCACAAAATTAGAATATTACTTAAGGCTAATACAAAAAAGGGATTTTTAGAAATGTTGGCCAACTGAAAAGTATGAAAATGAAAAATATGAGCATGTACAATACTCAATACTTGGTTGGAGCTCCTTTTGCCTCAATTACTGCGTTAATGCGGCATGGCATGGAGTCGATGAGTTTCTGGCACTGCTCAGGTGTTATGAGAGCCCAGGTTGCTCTGATAGTGGCCTTCAACTCTTCTGCGTTTTTGGGTCTGGCATTCTGCATCTTCCTTTTCACAATACCCCACAGATTTTCTATGGGGCTAAGGTCAGGGGAGTTGGCGGGCCAATTTAGAACAGAAATACCATGGTCTGTAAACCAGGCACGGGTAGATTTTGCTCTGTGTGCAGGCGCCAAGTCCTGTTGGAACTTGAAATCTCCATCTCCATAGAGCAGGTCAGCAGCAGGAAGCATGAAGTGCTCTAAAACTTGCTGGTAGACGGCTGCGTTGACCCTGGATCTCAGGAAACAGAGTGGACCGACACCAGCAGATGACATGGCACCCCAAACCATCACCCAACCATGCAAATTTTGCATTTCCTTTGGAAATCGAGGTCCCAGAGTCTGGAAGAAGACAGGAGAGGCACAGGATCCACGTTGCCTGAAGTCTAGTGTAAAGTTTCCACCATCAGTGATGGTTTGGGGTGCCATGTCATCTGCTGGTGTCGGTCCACTCTGTTTCCTGAGATCCAGGGTCAACGCAGCCGTCTACCAGCAAGTTTTAGAGCACTTCATGCTTCCTGCTGCTGACCTGCTTTATGGAGATGGAGATTTCAAGTTCCAACAGGACTTGGCGCCTGCACACAGCACAAAATCTACCCGTGCCTGGTTTACGGACCATGGTATTTCTGTTCTAAATTGGCCCGCCAACTCCCCTGACCTTAGCCCCATAGAAAATCTGTGGGGTATTGTGAAAAGGAAGATGCAGAATGCCAGACCCAAAAACGCAGAAGAGTTGAAGGCCACTATCAGAGCAACCTGGGCTCTCATAACACTTGAGCAGTGCCAGAAACTCATCGACTCCATGCCACGCCGCATTAACGCAGTAATTGAGGCAAAAGGAGCTCCAACCAAGTATTGAGTATTGTACATGCTCATATTTTTCATTTTCATACTTTTCAGTTGGCCAACATTTCTAAAAATCCCTTTTTTGTATTAGCCTTAAGTAATATTCTAATTTTGTGACACACGGAATTTTGGATTTTCATTTGTTGCCACTTCAAATCATCAAAATTAAATGAAATAAACATTTGAATGCATCAGTCTGTGTGCAATGAATAAATATAATGTACAAGTTACACCTTTTGAATGCAATTACTGAAATAAATCAAGTTTTTCAAAATATTCTAATTTACTGGCTTTTACCTGTATATATACAGTTGTGGAATTAACACATAATTATGCCTAATTTGGACAACCAGGTATGGTGAAGATAAGGTACTTTTAAAAAAAAATTATAAAACAAAATAAGATAAATAAATTAAAAACAATTTCTTGAATAAAAAAGAAAGTAAAACAATATAAAAACAGTTACATAGAAACTAGTAATTAATGAAAATGAGTAAAATGAACTGTTAAAGGTTAGTACTATTAGTGGACCAGCAGCACGCACAATCATGTGTGCTTACGGACTGTATCCCTTGCAGACTGTATTGATATATATTGATATATAATGTAGGAACCAGAATATTCATAACAGAAAGAAACAACCCTTTTGTGTGAATGAGTGTGAATGGGGAAGGGAGGTTTTTTGGGTTGGTGCACTAATTGTAAGTGTATCTTAAGTTTTTTATGTTGATTTAATTAAAAAAAAAACATACCGATAATAAAAAAAACGATACCGATAATTTCAGATATTACATTTTAACGCATTTATCGGCCAATAATATCGGCAGGCTGATATTATCGGACATCTCTAATAATAATCCAATGGTAAAACATATACACTAAATATTAGGGCTGCAGCTGTTGATTATTTTAGTAGTTGAGTAAGCTCTTGATTAGTTTGTTCGATTAATCGAATATTTGGATAAAACACACTTTATAGCCTCAATGCGTGTTTTAGGGAAAATAGTTGAAAATAAACAACAATGATAATCAAATGCTGACGCGGGATAACTTATATTTTAGCAATGCATCTGTGGAATATTGTAATAATTGAGTAATGATTAGGTTGATTCGTTTGTTCGTTTATTCAAGTGAATGGATAAATCAAACATTACAACCTTTATGCACAGTTTAAGGAAACTATTTGAAAATAAACAATAATAATAATTCAATGCTAAAGCATATACCCTATATATTAGGGCCGCAGCTATCGGTTATTTTAGTAATTGAGTAATCAAATGATTAGTTTCTTTGATAAATCGAGTACATAAAACAGACTTCATAGCCCTAATGCATATTTTGGAGAAACATTTTTAAAATAAACAACAATGATAATCGAATGCTAACCGTAATATTAGGGCTGCACCTATTGATTATTTTAGTAATCAAGTGCCATAATTAGCAGGAAAAAAATGAAATAAAGGAATTAAGGAAGAGAAAAAGAACCAACTGAACCCTACATGAGCATATATACACTACATCAGACCTGGGCAAATTAAGGGCCACATGTTAATCTTTTCAATCTGGCCCGCCGGACATTTCCAAATAATTTTTTTAGATCTTTAAGATGGAAACTGTAGCTGCCATTATGATGTGCAGTGATGTTTTCAAATGACCGTAAGTCTTGAACTATACAAAGTATTTCAATGGTTGGAATCTGCGCTTTTGCATTATATACGAGTTACTATGGTAATCTGATTAGTTACTATGGTAATCTAATTAGTTACTATAGTAATCTATGTCAAAGCAACTCAGACGAGGCACCAAACAGTGTGGGTGGGGAGCGTTTCCACAGAGTGTTTCCAGGGCGGTCAGCCTGAAATGTGGGTGTCAGGGACAGACGTGGAAGGAGATTTTTACAACAGAGTTCTAAAGCTTAGTGATGTATCAGATTGTTGGTGGCTTTTTTTTTTAGCCTTCACTGTGTGTTGTATTTTTGTTGCGTTTCGCTTGATTGTAAAATATGTCGATCGAGAAGTGGTGTGGCGTTCATATGTTGTCAATATTCAGTGTTTTATCGTTCATAGTTAATATTGTAAATCCCACTGTGGAGGTTGCCCCCCAGTGGGTTCTCCAGACCACCAATCACCGACATGAGAGCCCAGGTTTCAGGGTTTGATGCTGGTTTATTTTCAGCATTCTCCATTAGTTTGATTTTCAGCACAAGGTCTATGGCTGTCACTCTCGCTCCAACTCTCCTTCAGCTCCAACTCCCACTCCAGCCCCTCTCTCGTCCCGGCTGCTGCCTTTTAACAGAGTGACAGGTGATTAGATAACCAGGCCCAGGTGGGCCATCTACGCACCTGTCGCTGATTTCGAAGCCGGCTCCCTGCAGGCCCGCAGGCCACGCCCCCCCTCCACACCCACATTCTTTATTTTTATGTACATTCTGGGTGTCTCATTCAGTAAAAAAAAATACAATTATATTCCCTTTTTTAAGGCGCTCTGTCATAACATTTTTAGCATTCAATCAGACATTATTGTGAGGTTTTGTATTATTGTTCCTGAAAATAGATATACCAGCCCCCAGACACATCTTTTTTCTCTAAATTTGGCCCCCTGAGTCAAAATAATTGCCCAGGTCTGCACTACATTTTAGGGCTGCATCGAGTACCGTATTTTTCAAAGTATAAGTCGCACTGGAGTATAAGTTGCATTTTTTGGGGAAATGTATTTGATAAAACCCAACACCAAGAATAGACATTTGAAAGGCAATTTAAAATAAATAAAGAATAGTGAACAACAGGCTGAATAAGTGTACGTTATATGAGGCATAAATAACCAACTGAGAACGTGCCTGGTATGTTAACGTAACATATTATGGTAAGAGTTATTCATTTTTATGTCGTCCACAGCTCCTTTACCACATGGGGTCCCCCAGGGCTCAATCCTTGCCCCAATTTTATTTGCGCTTTACCTTCTCCCCCTTGGTTCTATTTTTAGGAAGTACAGTATTGCATTTCATTTTTATGCCGATGATTGCCAGATTTATTTTCCCATGGCACAAAATAACACGGTTCAACGTCTTATTGACTGCCTGCACGACATCAAAGTCTGGCTTTCAGCTAACTTCCTGAGTCTAAATGAAGACAAAACAGAAGTTATGTTGTTCGGTCCAAGTCGCTCTCCCTCCCCCAACGTTGACCTCGGCACTCTGACCCCGTATCTCAGCGACTCTGTCACAAACCTGGGGGTAAAGTTTGACTCAGATTTTAAATTCGAAAAACAAATCAGCAGCGTCGTTCAAAAAAGCTTTTATCAATCACGCCAAATAGCGAAAGTGAAACCGCTTCTATCAAGACATGATCTTGAGAAATTAATCCACGCTTTTATCTCGACTCGTCTTGACTACTGCAATGCCCTGTATGTTGGCATTAGCCAGGCCTCCCTCGCCCGCCTGCAGCTCGTGCAGAACTCTGCTGCTCGTCTGCTAACACAGACCCGCAGACGTGAGCACATCACCCCTATTTTAGCGTCCCTTCACTGGCTCCCTGTGCGTTACCGAATACATTTTAAACTCCTTTTATTTGTTTTTAAATGTCTAAACAACCTCGCGCCAACCTATCTCTCCGACCTCCTTCAGCCTTACTGCCCCACCCGATCCTTAAGATCAGCCGATCAGCTGCTGTTGACTGTCCCTGACACAAGGCTGAAGCTTAGAGGTGACAGAGCTTTCGCCGTTGCTGCTCCCAAGCTCTGGAACGACCTACCCCTGAGTGTTAGACAAGCCTCCTCTCTTCCTGTTTTTAAATCTCTCTTAAAAACATACTTTTATTCCATGGCTTTTAACACTGAGTGATATCCATCCTGCAATGGCGCCCCATAATACACCTGCTGTGATCCTGTTTTTATGTTTTTATTAATTCTATTTTAATTATTTATTTTTTATCGTGTTCTGTTTGTGTTGTGTTGTGTTTGCTCGGTACTCGTTTTATCTTTTAACCTGCTCATTGTACAGCACTTTGGCTACCCCTGTGGTAAATTTTAAATGTGCTTTATAAATAAAGTTGATTTGATTTGATTTGATTTGAAATAACTATAACATATAGAACATGCTATACGTTTACCAAACAATCTGTCACTCCTAATCGCTAAATCCCATGAAATCTTATACGTCTAGTCTCTTACGTGAATGAGCTAAATAATATTATTTGATATTTTACGCTAATGTGTTAATAACTTCACACATAAGCCGCTCCTGATAAGTCGCACCCCCGGCCAAACTGTGAAAAAAAACTGCGATTTATAGTCCGAAAAATACGGTAATCGGATAAAACACACTTTCTAGCTGCAATGTGTGTTTTAGGGAAAATGGTTGAAAATGTTAATTTGATATTAAAACATTTACACTAAATATTAGAGATGCTTTCATCCATTATTTTAGCAGTCGACTAGCTTGTTTAATTATTCGAGTACCGTATTTTCCGCACTATAAGGCGCACCGGATTATTAGCCGCACCTTCAATGAATGGCATATTTCATAACTTTGTCCACCAATAAGCCGCCCCGGACTATAAGCCGCGCCTACGCTGCACTAAAGGGAATGTCAAAAAAACAGTCAGATAGGTCAGTCAAACTTTAATAATATATTAAAAACCAGCGTTCTAACAACTCTGTTCACTCCCAAAATGTACGCAAATGTGCAATCACAAACATAGTAAAATTCAAAATAGTGCAGAGCAATAGCAACATAATGTTGCTCGAACGTTAATGTCACAACACACAAAATAAACATAGCGCTCACTTTCTGAAGTTATTCTTCATTCGTAAATCCTTCGTCTTCGGTGTCCGAAGTGAAAAGTTGGGCAAATGTGAGATCCAAAATGGCCGGTTCCGTCTCGTCGAAGTCATCGGAGTCAGTGTCACTGTTATCCAGCAGTTCTGTGACTCCTGCCTTCCGGAAAGCTCGGACCACAGTTGTGACCGAAATATCTGCCCAGGCATTTACGATCCACTGGCAGATGTTGGCGTCGTCTGGCGCTGCCTCCCTGTCTTAGTGAATGTGTGTTCGCCTTCTGTCATCCATTGTTCCCACGCAGTTAGCAGTCTAGCTTCGAATGCCCTGTTGACACCAATATCTAGCGGCTGGAGGTCTTTTGTCAATCCACCCGGAATGACGGCGAGTATTGAATTAAGCGCGTAAGCGTGTCTCTCAATGTGATGTTATGAGCTAGCAAATATAACAACTACACTACCCAGCATGCAACGATAGTTACGAGCATGCGCGGTAGCCCTGAGAAGCGTTGTATGCTGGCAGTTAGAATGTGGTTATGAGCACGCTGTGAGTAAACGTTGAGAACTCAGTTAACACGCCTCGTCTGCATTATTTATAATTAGACAGACAACACACTTAATAGGAGCCATTTTGGGGTCTTTACATAAACACACAAATGGAAATGAAACGTCACATATCCCAGCATGCACCGCGCGCTTCTTCTTCTTCCGGGGGCGGGTGGTTGCTTACAGTAGAAGAAGAAGCGCTTCCTGTTCTATGGGGGCGGGTGCTTACCTTGGCGGTTGCTTGCGTAGAAGAAGAAGCGCTTCCTGCTCTACCGGGAAAAAAGATGGCGGCTGTTTACCGAAGTTGCGAGAACGAAACTTTATGAAAATGAATCTTAATATTTATCCATATATAAAGCGCACCGGGTTAAAAGCCGCACTGTCAGCTTTTGAGTAAATTTGTGGTTTTTAGGTGCGGCTAATGGTGCGGAAAATACGGTAATTGGAAACTTTAAAGCCTCGATGCGTATCTTGGGGAAAATACCGTATTTTTCGGACTATAAGTCGCAGTTTTTTTCATAGTTTGGTCGGGCTCCAGTGTGACTTATATATGTTTTTTTCCTTCTTTATTATGCATTTTCGGCAGGTGCGACTTATACTCCGGTGCGACTTATACTCCGAAAAATACGGTAGTTGAACAGTTGCCATAACCTTTATTCTGATTTGTGCATTATTAAACAAATTTAAGACAATCTGTGCGTATTTAAAGTTGTATTAATAACACTCATGAAACAATGAATCAAAGCAACAGAATATACATTGAAGCTTTTTTCTAATCGAGTTATTCGATTAATCACTGCAGCTCTACTGAATGTTAGATGCTCATAAAGAGTTTTCGGTTGTCCTTCACCTGAGTGCAGCGCCTCACTTTGACCCAAACAGGCTCCAAATCATTACGCTGACAGAAACCTAATATGAGAAATTGCCATGTGGGATGACTCCACTTTAACGGGCCAAGGTTGCAGTAACAATGTTGAGCACTTCAGATACCAAGCAAACCTCCTCCCGCGTCTAATCCCCGCGCATCCGCTCTGCTATAATTGGGAATATAACGGACTTTGCACATTGTTCCCCACTTAGTGTCCGACTAGCAGCAACTGTGATGTAATCATTAAAAAAAAAAAAAAAAAAAAAAGCGTCTTAAAGAGGTTGAATTTAGCACTGCACTGCAACCAAGCCAAGTTCAGCCGCCAAGCTGCAAAGGATGAGAGAGGCCACTGTTCAATTCCTCGCATGACACCAGTTGCTGTTTCACATATGCGCCAAATGTAATGTTTAAAGAAAAGCTTAGTGAATTAGGATGAGAGCGGCGTCAAGTTAATCATCCATCAAAATGACTTTTTCTTTTTTTTTTTTTCCCTCCGCCCCCTTTTGCAGCCAGCTCCAGCCCTCAAGGCTCAGCCAAAAATAATCTGCGGTAACCCATGACCTTTTAGTCTTTTTTTTCCTCTTCCTCTTCATCCTGCTTACGTTCATAGAGTTTCACACATGCCAGCGTATTAGGTTTTACACTAACACTGGCAGCTCAGATAAATCAGAACATAAGCCATCACTCTCAGCTCCAGATCCACATATAATCAGATGATGACACCTTCTAAATCCAACATTAAACAACACAATATTAATACATATACTACCTATATTCAAATATTAAACACATATTTGAAAAAAAGGTATAGTTTTGCCTGCGTGAAAAAAATGTGCCCCTCCTCGCCACATCTAATACAGCATTGGCCGTGAATCTATATTTAGCTGATTTGGAAGATCATTTTAAGTGAAATTAATTTTCTCGCCCAATGTCAAATTGCATTGCTGTCATTTGTTTCGTCCACACAAGCCCAGCATGCAATTGGCCCTGCTTCAAAGTGAGGCATAAATAGAAATTCAATAGCTATTCAATAATTTAGGTCCAATTATGCGCAAGATAGAATGAATATGTTCATTTATCAGACAGAATCCCGTACAATACATTTAATTTATTCGTAAATTATTTGTTGTAGTTGACGAAATAATGCCTGATTACAGCAGTTAACACATTTTTGAGAGACAATATTTTTTAAAACAATGTTGACTGTAGTATACGAACAATTTGTGCTTCAAAATAGAAAAGAACAGAGCTTTCAATTCCATCCTCGTTTTCAGTCAATTGAAGCTTTCAAAATGGACTCATTTATTTAAAAAATCCTGCTACAAATAAACGTTTGTTTAGTTTTTGCTCACAGGCCCTGCCTACCTGTGTTGCCACCTCAGCGAGAGCATTCCCCCCTTTTGTTTGTAGCAACAAAACTTTTCCCGGTGTAATACAAAGTCGCAAAGTCTGCATGATTGCATTGTTGTTGATGGGGAAGGGATCTGTGGTTCCTACCCTCTCCGTCAGGGGTGTCAAACTCAATTTAGATCAGGAGCGATATGGAGTGGTTCCTACCTCTATGTCAGTGGTGTCAAACTCATGGAGAAAAATGTACTCCTAAGTGGGCCGGACTGGTAAAATCACGGCACGATAACTTAAAAATAAAGACAACTTCAGATTTTTCTCTTTGTTTAAAAATAAAACAAGCACATTCTGAAAATGTACAAATCTAATGTTTTTGTGTTGTTTTTTTTACACTTACATGTTGCGGTTAATAGTGTTCTACCTTTATTTGTCGTTATTTATATTTTTTGAATAAATTATGTGATAATGATCGTCAGTCAAGTCATTGGTGTTCATTTTCAATCTTTCAAGATAAAAAAATAATATCAAAATCAAATTACAGGATGTTATTGCACTAACATCATGTGGTTTATTTATTTTTTTACATATGTAGCATCATCTACAAAGATACAAATAATTGCTATGGCGACATCTAGTGGACACATTTGAAACAACAGTTTTTTTCGTTCCAAAATTTCGGCTCATTTTTTTTACTTAGCTATCTCATCCCGCGGGCCGAATAAAACCTGTTCGCGGGCCTGTTGCGGCCCACGGGCCGTATGTTTTGACACCCCTGCTCTACGTCAAGCGATGACGTGTCTGCGAATATATGTGAGATTGACACTATTTTGATCATATCTATTGACTCGTACACTTTGTAAGTCTTCAGGTGTCATACATCAGATATATATGATAATAGTTTCTATATAAAAGCAACTTGATTTTCCACTCTACTGGTACTTGAACAGCTCTTTGTTGATGGTGAGTGTGTGACGTGCAGTTCCCTGCCGAAACGCTAGGGGCGCTGTTTCAGTGAACAATCCCAACTCCTGCTAAACCTATTAACTTGTTAACTTCTTTTGTTGGGGGCAAAAAATATCAATTAAAGAGCGACGGGGAGTGTTAGTAGACACAAGTACTTTAAATTTAAATGTTGATCGGAAATCAGAGATAAAGTTTTTGTTGTGTTGTATGCCAATTGTGCAGAATTCCTTACGTACTTTCCCCTACTGAGAAGTTGCTCATGTAAACCCAACACACCTTTAGAGCAGCTGTCGGATTTCCAAGCCCGCTAACATTAGGCTGTTGTGCTAACTTTTAATAGATGTGCATCCACACTGTTGCCACGGCAACAACCGAGACGCCAGTCCTCCTTTACTCGTCGCCAGATGGAGCCAGGTGACAGTTGCATGCATATCACAGGCCCTAATGTGTACAAATTGACGCATGCTGTTGCTGCGGGACAGCCAGGAGTCAAAAGGTAACGGCTGTCAGGCGCAGTAATCCGCGCTGGCAGTCTAAAATCCCTAATGGCAGTCTAAAATCACTAAAACACACAAAAAAATATATTCATAACTTGTCAAGGCAACCAGAAATAAGTAATGGTGCTAAATAAAGAGGAAACTATTATATTAAAGAGACCACCGGGACCCCAGATGGCAGAAATACATTAAGGTTTGCTATAATAATGAGATAATAATAAAAAGAGTTTGAGTACAGTGGTACCTCGGTTTTTGTACGCCCTGCTTATTGCGTGCTTTCGTTTTTGAAGAAAATGTACACAAAAACAAGTTTTTTTGTACACAGCCAAACATTGTGACTCTTTGCTTTATTTTCATTGAGTACAACTGCAAAATAAGCCAAAGAAAGTTGTGAGTGCCAGCACTTTTGATAAAGAAGGTGAGAAACACAACTGAATAAAAAAAAAATAAAAAAAATCGTAGCAACATAGTCTCCTCTCCATCTTTGCCATGAGGTGCCTACAAAAAAGGTGAAAGTGATGTTAAAGTTAAAAGTTAAAGTACCACTGATAGTCACGCACACACTAGGTGTGGTGAACAGTGTTGGGTTAGTTACTGAAAACCAGTAACTAGTTACTTTATTTCAAAAGTAACTCAGTTACTAACTCAGTTACTTAAACCAAATAGTAATGCGTTACTGTGAAAAGTAACTATTTAGTTACTTATATATTTTTATTTTATTTTTTTAAGGCCCCATTTAATGCCCTTTTAGCCTTCATTTTAGTACTGTTATTGCACTGGAGAATAATACAATCTGTTGATCAAGTTGACATGCATTTGCATCACTGAACTCTGCTAAGCAATGTGGTCTACTTACAACACACAAAGACAAAGATATGTTTCAAAGGGCCAATTTGTTTCAGACCAGAACAAATTGACAAAACTATTTTAAATAGCTGCAACTTAACATACAGGTAAAAGCCAGTAAATTAGAATATTTTGAAAAACTTGATTTATTTCAGTCATTGCATTCAAAAGGTGTAACTTGTACATTATATTTATTCATTGCACACAGACTGATGCATTCAAATGTTTATTTCATTTAATTTTGATGATTTGAAGTGGCAACAAATGAAAATCCAAAATTCCGTGTGTCACAAAATTAGAATATTACTTAAGGCTAATACAAAAAAGGGATTTTTAGAAATGTTGGCCAACTGAAAAGTATGAAAATGAAAAATATGAGCATGTACAATACTCAATACTTGGTTGGAGCTCCTTTTGCCTCAATTACTGCGTTAATGCGGCGTGGCATGGAGTCGATGAGTTTCTGGCACTGCTCAGGTGTTATGAGAGCCCAGGTTGCTCTGATAGTGGCCTTCAACTCTTCTGCGTTTTTGGGTCTGGCATTCTGCATCTTCCTTTTCACAATACCCCACAGATTTTCTATGGGGCTAAGGTCAGGGGAGTTGGCGGGCCAATTTAGAACAGAAATACCATGGTCCGTAAACCAGGCACGGGTAGATTTTGCGCTGTGTGCAGGCGCCAAGTCCTGTTGGAACTTGAAATCTCCATCTCCATAGAGCAGGTCAGCAGCAGGAAGCATGAAGTGCTCTAAAACTTGCTGGTAGACGGCTGCGTTGACCCTGGATCTCAGGAAACAGAGTGGACCGACACCAGCAGATGACATGGCACACCAAACCATCACTGATGGTGGAAACTTTACACTAGACTTCAGGCAACGTGGATCCTGTGCCTCTCCTGTCTTCCTCCAGACTCTGGGACCTCGATTTCCAAAGGAAATGCAAAATTTGCATGGTTGGGTGATGGTTTGGGGTGCCATGTCATCTGCTGGTGTCGGTCCACTCTGTTTCCTGAGATCCAGGGTCAACGCAGCCGTCTACCAGCAAGTTTTAGAGCACTTCATGCTTCCTGCTGCTGACCTGCTCTATGGAGATGGAGATTTCAAGTTCCAACAGGACTTGGCGCCTGCACACAGCGCAAAATCTACCCGTGCCTGGTTTACGGACCATGGTATTTCTGTTCTAAATTGGCCCGCCAACTCCCCTGACCTTAGCCCCATAGAAAATCTGTGGGGTATTGTGAAAAGGAAGATGCAGAATGCCAGACCCAAAAACGCAAAAGAGTTGAAGGCCACTATCAGAGCAACCTGGGCTCTCATAACACCTGAGCAGTGCCAGAAACTCATCGACTCCATGCCACGCCGCATTAACGCAGTAATTGAGGCAAAAGGAGCTCCAACCAAGTATTGAGTATTGTACATGCTCATATTTTTCATTTTCATACTTTTCAGTTGGCCAACATTTCTAAAAATCCCTTTTTTGTATTAGCCTTAAGTAATATTCTAATTTTGTGACACACGGAATTTTGGATTTTCATTTGTTGCCACTTCAAATCATCAAAATTAAATGAAATAAACGTTTGAATGCATCAGTCTGTGTGCAATGAATAAATATAATGTACAAGTTACACCTTTTGAATGCAATTACTGAAATAAATCAAGTTTTTCAAAATATTCTAATTTACTGGCTTTTACCTGTATGTACTGTATGTATGTATGAATCATAACAATAATTGGGCAAAGTAATAAGAAGCAACAACCTTTTAATGCATCTTAAAAATCCCATTTGAATGTTTCTATCCATGTTTCTTTACTAACACATCTGTAAGGCCTACATTCCATAAACGCTTGCCAAAAAGCTTCATATTGCAATAATTATCTTCATTTCATACTATTACCCCTAACTAACACATCATGGCGCTCCCGGGGCACTTGCCAAACTGCAAAGAGACCGTAGCGATGGATATTAACGTGTGAGCGGCAGCTGCTTCATCTCCAACATGTCATGAGACCATCAGCATTGACTTATTCAGATTTGCAAACGGCGTAGGCGTAAATTTATGAAGCGTTAGCGAGGTCAAGTTTGTGCGGCTATTTAAGGAAGACGGGGGGAAAGAACTGAGCGTGTCTTGTCCTCAGGGTGGACATGAGACACTCTCGTTGGCCTTTACGGCCTCCTCCACTGACCCCTCAAAGAGGACTTTGGTATTTAATATGCTTCCATTTCCATTCCAAATATTCTTTTACCGGACGTTGGCCTTGGCTCCAATGCTCATTGAACTGTTATGCTTTTATCCGTCAAATAAATAGCGTTCAAATCCTCCATTTGTAGATATCAGCTTTAAAGATTTGTGTCACAGTTTAGACATTTTTATAGAATGTGAACTTGATTTACGAGAGTTGCCACGTCAGCAGTCACATGATGCACGTCAATTTCACGCGATCCCAAACCAGGCTGAGACATGTGTCACCTTGTGAAATCAATAAGAAGACTTATAATAAACACGATCATAAGTTCAACGGAACAAAATGCAACAAGATTCCCATATCGTAAACGGGCAAAAGTAAATCTAGCGACTGAAATATGCACCGTAAATACCACAGCGTATTCAGAACTTGTCAAGGCACCCGAAATTAAGTGCGACATTTCCAGTGGGAACATCACTGATAGTATGATCACAAATTGCAGCCAAGATTTACATATTAATTTTTACTGTTCATTATACTAATCAAAAATTAATTGGAGTATATGCAGTGAATTAATAGTCCAGTGTAATTTAAGGTTCCGTTGGGGAAAAAAACATTAAACAATATATATATATATATATATATATATATATATATATATATATATATATATATATATATATATATATATATATATATACATGCATATATATTTCTATATACATATATGTGTGTATATATATATATATATATATATATATATGTATATGTATATATATATGTATAGTCGGGGTAGAGCGGAATATACGTTAGGTCAGAAAAAACATAGAGGCTATTTCATCCCTACAAGTCTGTTCCGCAGGTTTCCCGTATACTATATATATATATATATATATATATAAATATATATATATATATATATATATATATATATATATATATATATATATATATATATATATATATATATTTATATAGATATATATACATATATATTTATAGATATATATAAATATATACAAATACATATATGTATATAGATTTTCAGGAAAAATCCCCTGAGGAGCAGAGAAACCTGCGAAACAGGCTTGGAGGGATGTAATAGCCTCTGTGTTTTTTCCTGACCTAACGTATAAATATATATATATATATATGTATCCATCCATTCATTTTCTACCGCTTGTCCCTTTTTGTATGTATGTATATATGTATGTTTGTGTATATATATATATATATATATATATATATATATATATATATATGTTTGTATATATATATATATATATATATATATATATATATATATATATATATATATATATATATATATATATATATATATATATATATATATGTATGTTTGTATATATATATATATATATATATATATATTAACAATAATTATAACAATCAAAACAATAATAACTATGGATTTACCGTGATTTATTTATTTAAAAAATGGGTGCCAGAAAAGTATAGCAACTTGACAAAAATTGAATCTGAATTTTTTAAACCTGCTATGCAAACCTGAAAGTCAAAATGTATAGTTGTTTAATGGTCATACCTGTCAATATCTACATGTGGAAATAAGGGAAATGTCCTGGTAAACAGCACACGTCCTTACTCTGCCTACTGTGGCGCAACTGTGTTATTTGACGAGCGTGCTTTTATTTTAAAGGCCCGACTTTGCAGCTACAGGATTAGTTACATTGTTTCCCATGTGTTCCCGAACAGAACCAGAAGATTTATATTTTTGAAGAAAATTTAAAAAACAAAAACATGTGGGTACAGGAGGCAGGCGTGTGATTTTTCCGTCTATAGTCGGAAATCAGTCTTTTTTTATCTCTGTAAAAATCCCAAAAAATATTTTCCGTTTTTCTTTGTTTTTTTCCGACCTACAATGTGTGTTAAAATCTTGGTCCGTCTCTTTGCCATACCTGCCAACAACTCCAGTTTTCTCGTAATGAGTACGGTTTTTGATAATCCATTCTGGTTTACGGCTACAGTGGTAAAAACTACGGTTTTCCATTAAAAGTGATTAACTTTAAAACCGAAGTTATGTAGCGAAGCTACGTATCTGAACTACATTTCCCAGTAGCTTGGCAGTAGCTAGACATGTAGCAATTTCCGTAGCTTAGCTATTTTCGGACCCATATGGCGGTTAGCTAAGCCACATGCTACAAAAGAAGATAGAGGGAGAAGAGAAAGAGATCAATAGACTAGTGCAACTCCACGGGCAGGGGACCAAATATACGGGAACAATCAATGATGATTTGTTGGTTTACGTATAAGAACATCCATGATTGGTTGGTTGGTTTACCGACTTAAACAACTTGAAAAACTTATTCGGGTGTTACAATTTAGTGGTCAATTGTACGGAATATGTACTGTGCTGTGCAATCTACTAATAAAAGTTTCAATCAATCAATCAATGGTTAAGATTAGGGCAAAACATTATGGACAGGCCAATCAGAGGCAAGATAACCCAACCAGGAAAGGAAATCACAACAGACATCCCAAATGACGACGAGAGAGTCTGAGAAGAGAAGAGGGAATATATAAGCGAGCGATTTATATATTTAAAAAACTAGTGGAAAATGGCAGAGGGATTCTCTTCCTTAGATTTTTCTTTTAGCGATGTAGACGACATCCAGGAAACCCACAATGCGTCTACTTGGCCACATTGAGACAAATGTATGCGTATGGATAAAACAATGCCCAAAACATTAATTTGAGGGTTTTTTTTTACCATGTAAGCCCAAATCAAAACTGGAAGAGGTGGAATACACATTTAAGAACACACCTGATTGTGGCAGACATGTGATGACTTTTGCTACAGTATAGCCCAGGGGTCGGCAACCCAAAATGTTGAAAGAGCCATATTGGACCAATAATACAAAAACAAATCTGTCTGGAGCCGCAAAAAAATTAAAAGCCATATTACATACAGATAGTGTGTCATGAGATATAAATTGAATTAAGAGGACTTAAAGGAAATTAAAATACCTCAAATATACCTACAAATGAGGCAATATGTACATATTGCTAGCCTAAATAGCATGTTAGCATCGATTAGCTTGCAGTCATGCAGTGACCAAATATGGTCACTCCACGCAAGTCAATAACATCAATGGGTTGTACTTGTATAGCGCTTTTCTACCTTTCTAAGGAACTCAAAGCGCTTTGACACTATTTCCACATTCACCCATTCACACACTGATGGCGGGAGCTGCCATGCACGGCGCTAACCAGTACCCATCAGGAGCAAGGACAATAATTCATGCATTTCTTCACCTGCTAGTAGACAAATGTGACCATGGACCTGACACTCAGGTCCACTTTCACGTCCCCCCAGATGGTGAAAAAGATGCTTGTTGTGACAACTTTTTATTAACCCTTTGTGAGGATTGCGATTGAATCTTCATCTAAACGGAATTATGTGAGCGTCCCGTCGGTCGGCATCCCAGCAAGAGTGGAAATATTACAGTAAGTGTTTGTTTTATTATGGTTGGTTTTAGGCCGATAAGTGCTTTAAAATGTAATATCGGATATTATCGGTATCAAAATTATCGGTATCGGTTTTAAAAAGTACAATTTATGACTTTTTAAAACGCCGCTGTGTATACGGACATAGGGAGAAGCACAGATTTGCATTGTTGTTGATGGGGAAGGGATCTGTGGTTCCTCCTCATCCCTCGTGCTGGATAGGACCTGTTTGCAGGCCTGACCTGGCCCTCGGGCCGTACGTTTGACACCCCCTGCAGTATAACAAAACTCACCTTTGTGGATTCACGCACAACGTTAAACGTTTGGTGCACAAAATGAGACAGAAAAAGGAGAGACATAAAACACGTCCTCGAAAGTCGGAGAAAGTTGTACATGTAAACAAACTACGGTGAGTTCAAGGACCGCCAAAATTAGTAGGACTAAACAGTGCTCGCCAAATACTCAAATCAGTGAAGCATGTTTAATAGAGATGTTTTTTATGTTGATTTAATAAAAAATAAAAAAACGATACCGATAATAAAAAAAAACGATACCTATATTATCGGCCGATAAATGCTTTAAAATGTAATATCGGAAAATATCGGTATCGGTTTTTTTTTGTTATCGGTATCGTTTTTTAAATTTGATTAAATCAACATAAAAAACACAAGATACACTTACAATTAGTGCACCAACCCAAAAAACCTTCCTCCCCCATTTACACAAATTCGCACAAAAGGGTTGTTTCTTTCTGTTATTAATATTCTGGTTCCTACATTATATATCAATATATATCAATACAGTCTGCAAGGGATACAGTCCGTAAGCACACATGATTGTGCGTGCTGCTGGTCCACTAATAGTACTAACCTTTAACAGTTAATTTTACTCATTTTCATTAATTACTAGTTTCTATGTAACTGTTTTTATATTGTTTTACTTTCTTTTTTTATTCAAGAAAATGTTTTTAATTTATTTATCTTTTTTTATTTTATAATATTTTAAAAAAAAGGACCTTATCTTCACCATACCTGGTTGTCCAAATTAGGCATAATAATGTGTTAATTCCACGACTGTATATATCGGTATCGGTAATTAAAGAGTTGGACAATATCGGAATATCGGCAAAAAGCCATTATCGGACATCCCTAATGTTTAATATAAACAGTGTGGTTTATAACAATTATGGAGGTTTGTGTCATGTTTGTCCTCCTACAGGAATCATATTAAAACAAAAAACATATTTTTTTCCCCTCATCTTTTTCCATTTTTCATACATTTTTGAAAAAGCTCCAGAGAGCCACTAGGGCGGCGCTAAAGAGCCGCATGCGGCTCTAGAGCCGCGGGTTGCCGACCCCCGGTATAGCCTGTCTAAATGCTACAGGTCATTTTCATTGGTGTTTCAGAACAAGACAGTCGATGACATTTTGTTCATTATACCTACTGTTTATATTTTGACATTGAATAGTTGAATCATTTTGAAACAGAAACAACATGACTGCAAGATATTTGTTATTTCATGCTATGAATCACAAATGGCTATTCAGATAAAGGATTAAACATTGTTTATACTTTTTATGATTTGTGCATGATTTTTGCATTTGGAGCAGTTACAAGTGGAGAGGGAGTCGAAGAGACAGAAATTGGCTATAAAAAAATCCAAGGCAGAATCCAGTAAAGCAGAAACGAAAAGGAGACATTTACCAGGAAGGCTCATGTCGGAGCCATCAAAGCAAAAATGCCAAAGTAATGTGTGAATGCACCAAAGTAATGTGTAAATAATGTAAATAACTAGATGAACCATCTGTGGCTGTGAAGTGAACACTAACTAGAAAGGTTGTAAATACTGTATAGAGTAGGCTAACCCATGTGGTTCCTGTGGCTGTGAACACGAGTTATAGTGACTAAATTTGATTGATTGAAAATTTAATTGACATCTTAAAGAATTGAATCCATGTAATGCTTTAAAAAGGCAAATGGATGGCACAAAAAGCCAAAAGGCTTGTTTCCATTGTGGTCCATTAAATAACATTAAATAATATCGTGACTGAAACAGACATAGTGATTCATTTGGGTGAATGGGGTAGTTATTCATGTCAACTCTGTTGATAATTTTTCAATTCTTTAAACGCTAAAACATCTTTAAATGGTGTTTTATTTTTTGTGCTATTTTTCCCCCGGTTTATTTCCAGTCTTTTTCATTAAGTTCAAATCACATGCCTGAGGAGGGTACAGGGAAAGAAGGGAGAACTATTTGAGCTAACTAATCGGGGGGACTCATGGGGTATGCCTATAGTGAAAACAGTATACTTTATCCGAGGCAAGCAGAAAAAAACACAAAATACAGGTAAAAGCCAGTAAATTAGAATATTTTGAAAAACTTGATTTATTTCAGTAATTGCATTCAAAAGGTGTAACTTGTACATTATATTTATTCATTGCACACA
The DNA here is from genome assembly GCF_033978685.3 of Nerophis lumbriciformis. NCBI lineage: Eukaryota > Metazoa > Chordata > Actinopteri > Syngnathiformes > Syngnathidae > Nerophis > Nerophis lumbriciformis. The sequence goes on along the minus strand of NC_084558.2, from coordinate 742,722 downwards.
GACTGATGCATTCAAATGTTTATTTCATTTAATTTTGATGATTTGAAGTGGCAACAAATGAAAATCCAAAATTCTGTGTGTCACAAAATTAGAATATTACTTAAGGCTAATACAAAAAAGGGATTTTTAGAAATGTTGGCCAACTGAAAAGTATGAAAATGAAAAATATGAGCATGTACAATACTCAATACTTGGTTGGAGCTCCTTTTGCCTCAATTACTGCGTTAATGCGGCGTGGCATGGAGTCGATGAGTTTCTGGCACTGCTCAGGTGTTATGAGAGCCCAGGTTGCTCTGATAGTGGCCTTCAACTCTTCTGCGTTTTTGGGTCTGGCATTCTGCATCTTCCTTTTCACAATACCCCACAGATTTTCTATGGGGCTAAGGTCAGGGGAGTTGGCGGGCCAATTTAGAACAGAAATACCATGGTCCGTAAACCAGGCACGGGTAGATTTTGCGCTGTGTGCAGGCGCCAAGTCCTGTTGGAACTTGAAATCTCCATCTCCATAGAGCAGGTCAGCAGCAGGAAGCATGAAGTGCTCTAAAACTTGCTGGTAGACGGCTGCGTTGACCCTGGATCTCAGGAAACAGAGTGGACCGACACCAGCAGATGACATGGCACCCCAAACCATCACCCAACCATGCAAATTTTGCATTTCCTTTGGAAATCGAGGTCCCAGAGTCTGGAGGAAGACAGGAGAGGCACAGGATCCACGTTGTCTGAAGTCTAGTGTAAAGTTTCCACCATCAGTGATGGTTTGGGGTGCCATGTCATCTGCTGGTGTCGGTCCACTCTGTTTCCTGAGATCCAGGGTCAACGCAGCCGTCTACCAGCAAGTTTCAGAGCACTTCATGCTTCCTGCTGCTGACCTGCTCTATGGAGATGGAGATTTCAAGTTCCAACAGGACTCGGCGCCTGCACACAGCGCAAAATCTACCCGTGCCTGGTTTACAGACCATGGTATTTCTGTTCTAAATTGGCCCGCCAACTCCCCTGACCTTAGCCCCATAGAAAATCTGTGGGGTATTGTGAAAAGGAAGATGCAGAATGCCAGACCCAAAAACGCAGAAGAGTTGAAGGCCACTATCAGAGCAACCTGGGCTCTCATAACACCTGAGCAGTGCCAGAAACTCATCGACTCCATGCCACGCCGCATTAACGCAGTAATTGAGGCAAAAGGAGCTCCAACCAAGTATTGAGTATTGTACATGCTCTTATTTTTCATTTTCATACTTTTCAGTTGGCCAACATTTCTAAAAATCCCTTTTTTGTATTAGCCTTACACAATATTCTAATTTTGTGACACACGGAATTTTGGATTTTCATTTGTTGCCACTTCAAATCATCAAAATTAAATGAAATAAACATTTGAATGCATCAGTCTGTGTGCAATGAATAAATATAATGTACAAGTTACACCTTTTGAATGCAATTACTGAAATAAATCAAGTTTTTCAAAATATTCTAATTTACTGGCTTTTACCTGTATTTTCCATGAACACATTTTTAGGGGGATAGTTACTCACTGTTGCCCTTTTAAAAAAAACTGCTATACTGTACATGAAACTATTTGCAGAGGTAATAGTACTAATGTCTTAGAGAGTGTTAACAAATGTGTCACTTCTGTTTCTCTTCTCGCAGTTAAAGCAGAGGAGAACGGTAAGTCAGCTGCACGCCGCCACGTACCCCCTGACCTTTACTGCATCTTTCATTATCACGCCTGCCGCTCGATTATAGCTCGCACGTTGTCACGCCGGCACGCTCGTCACCTCACCGCGTCGAGCCACGAGCCGCCTCGCGGCCTCTGACCCCGTTAATTGACTGTCACCAACTTTATTTGCCATCTTTTAAGCAGAACGTCCGTCCCAGCGTGCATCTCTGCTTAGATACTATTAAAGTGGTAGTCGCTCGCCCGAGGCCCACTGACACAAATGTTGCTAAGCCTCGTGTGACTCCATGTTCTTCCTGTGTGTGCAGCGCCACACTCTACTGTATTTGTTCAGCTGTTCAAGCCTCTCAACTTGTGTCGGATTGCTTTGCATTTGCTGTATGCACTAGAAAGAAAAAAATACTTCTGCTAATTTTAGGCCCACAGGAGCCACCAGAGGATTGTGACGTTATCCACTATATCCCATGTTTGTGCTACAGTCCACATCTCATTGTGCTAAATGTGAATATTTCAAGGGGAACAAATCTTGATCTCTGAAGGGGTGCATGTCTTAAATTATTTTACAGCAACCCCCAAGACATACAACAACAGCTCTTGAAAACTTTTTTTTAATTTCCATTTAGATTAAAGGCCTACTGAAATGCGATTTTCTTATTTAAACGGGGATAGCAGGTCCATTCTATGTGTCATACTTGATCATTTCGGCATATTTTTGCTGAAAGGATTTAGTAGAGAACATCGACGATAAAGTTCGCAACGTTTGGTCGCTGATAAAAAAGCCTTGCCTGTACCGGAAGTAGCAGACGATATGCGCGTAACGTCACAAGTTGTGGAGCTCCTCACATCCGCACATTGTTTACAATCATGGCCACCAGCAGCGAGAGCGATTCGGACCGAGAAAGCGACGATTTCCCCATTAATTTGAGCGAGAATGAAAGATTTGTGGATGAGGAAAGTGAGAGTGAAGGACTAGAGGGCAGTGGGAGCGATTCAGATAAGGAAGATGCTGTGAGAGGCGGGTGGGACCTGATATTCAGCTGGGAATGACTAAAACAGTAAATAAACACAAGACATATATATACTCTATTAGCCACAACACAACCAGGCTTATATTTAATATGCCACAAATTAATCCCGCATAACAAACACCTCCCCCCTCCCGTCCATATAACCTGCCAATACAACTCAAACACCTGCACAACACACTCAATCCCACAGCCCAAAGTACTGTTCACCTCCCCAAAGTTCATACAGCACATATATTTCCCCAAAGTCCCCAAAGTTGCGGCACGCACGTACGGGCAAGCGATCAAATGTTTGGAAGCCGCAGCTGCATGCGTACTCACGGTACCGCGTCTGCGTATCCAACTCAAAGTCCTCCTGGTAAGAGTCTCTGTTGTCCCAGTTCTCCACAGGCCAATGGTAAAGCTTGACATCATAACAACGTCCGGGAATGTAAACAATGAAACACCGGCTGTGTTATCCGGCACAACAGTCAGGGGGTGCATTCTACGGCGGGGGTGCGTTATCCGGCACAACACCTGCCGCAATACACCGCTTCCCACCTACAGCTTTCTTCTTTGCTGTCTCCATTGTTCATTGAACAAATTGCAAAAGATTCACCAACACAGATGTCCAGAATACTGTGGAATTTTGCGATGAAAACAGACGACTTAATAGCTGGCCACCATGCTGTCCCAAAATGTCCTCTACAATCCGTGACGTCACGCGCAGGCGTCATCATACCGAGACGTTTTCAGCAGGATATTTCGCGCAAAATTTAAAATTGCACTTTAGTAAGCTAACCCGGCCATATTGGCATGTGTTGTAATGTTAAGATTTCATCATTGATATATAAACTATCAGACTGTGTGGTCGGTAGTAGTGGGTTTCAGTAGGCCTTTAATTAATCATTTAGATTAGAAAGTAGTATAATGGAAATAACTGCTGTTATTTGATTAATAAAACATTGACGTTGTTATGATGTCAGCTTTGGGACAGGTGTGATGCTGGGGTGGCGACAGCGTGCATGTCTGATGTTGCTCACATGTCGTCCAAGGAATGCTCAGGGAGTTTGAGAGTTTGCTCAGACACATGAAAAATTAGAGGGAACATTGATTGTGAGGGCCTTAATTTCATTATTTAAGTCAGGGCTTCTTATGCACCACCTTTTTCACTTGTCTCTCCAAGTACCACCATAATCCATTTTCTACCACGCGGATGGTGCTGGAGCCTATCTCAGCTGCATTCGGGCGGAGGGCGGGGTGCACCCAGGACAAGTCGCCACCTCATCGCAGGGCCAACACAGATAGACAGACAACATTCACACTCACATTCACCCACCATAATGACTAACATTAAAATACAGTAGCATAGTGGGCCTAAATATTCATTAAAGACAAGGCAGAGGTTTCATTTAACCAGTATATTTTAATATTTGTGACCACTGTAACATTACACTCAGTTTGACTGTGTTTGAATAGAGAAAAATAAAACACTGTACTTTAATCAAGTGACTATTTTGCCGTACCACTAGTGGTGCACGTACCACAATTTAGAATCCCTGCTCTAAGCAAGGCATTAATATGTGCAATGTAGTGATAGTTGGAAAATGTAACTAATCAGCCATGATTATTTGAGTAAATTACAGAGTCAAAAGGAGAAGTAAGCGAGGTCAATCGCTTGTTTTAGTGATTATGTCTCTCTGGTTGCACACGTTTGCATTTATTAGCCCCTCCACTGCATGTTGTTGTCACATTGTGTTGAATCAACATCTTCAATTTGCATCCATGACTTTTTCTTTTTTCTTTTTTTATTTTTTTTAGCATGCAGGGGAATAAAGCAGAGAAGACAATGAGGATTTTCTTTTTATTCACTGACTGCACTGTTGACCTTTTTTTCTGGCAGACATGTGGGAATTGATCAGCAAATGTTTCTTTTTTTCTTTTTTTTCCAAATTAATACCAGTTTTATTGTTGAGCGGGTCTCATCATAGCTTGGTTGCTGTTTAACGTTGATCTTTGTTTACGCAGCCGCCCCACAGCAGGAAGCAGATGGTAGGCACCTCCATATAAGGGCACACTTCCTTGCTGCTACATTCCATATGAAACATTACAGAAATAGCATAGGGCTAATTCTCATTCATTTTCTTCAGATGTACCCCCCGCAGGTGGAGGTACGTACACGAAACGTGACACTTCCTTAAGCCCGTCTACGTAATCCCTTTAATGCATTCACGTGAGAGTGCATACATGTGCATGGCGTGTACCCTTGATCGTCTGTTTGCAGGTGTGCCACGGATGATTGACCTGAAACGAATATTTTCCTTGAATGTTTTTCAAATGTTCTTCCCCACCATGCTTAGAATGTATTACATTCTATAGGACACATTAATAGGCACACCTGCACAATGCAATGAGACTTTCCAAGAACAGTAATTTAAAAGATCGCAAACGTAACATATGCAATGTAAGACAAGGATTCTCAAACTAAGTATCCTAGTTTTTAATTTTCATATTTAGCAATAAAGTAATGATGTAAAGGCGTAACATTAAGAATAAGGACTAAAGCCTCCTACGATAACAACGTATATCACAATTAAAGATGTCCGATGGTGTCTTTTTTGCCGATATCCAATATTCCGATATTGTCCAACTCTTAATTACCGATTCCGATATCAACCGATATATACAGTCGTGGAATTAACACATTATTATGCCTCATTTTGTTGTGATGCCCCGCTGGATGCATTAAACAATGTAACAAGGTTTTCCGAAATAAATCAACTCAAGTTATGGAAAAAAAAAAGGCCAACATGGCCCTGCCATATTTATTATTGAAGTCACAAAGTGCATTCTTTTTTTTAACATGCCTCAAAACAGCATTTCAGAATTTGGGACATGCTCTCCCTGAGAGAGCATGAGGAGGTTGATGTGGACGGGGTTGGGGGTGGGGGGGCGGGGTAGCGGGGGGTGTATATTGTAGCGTCCCGGAAGAGTTAGTGCTGCAAGGGGTTCTGGGTATTTGTTCTGTTGTGTTTATGTTGTGTTACGGTGCGGATGTGTTTGTCATTCTTGTTTGGTGTGGGTTCACAGTGTGGCGCATATTTGCAACAGTGTTAAAGTTGTTTATATACGGCCACCCTCAGTGTGACCCGTATGGCTGTTGACCAAGTATGTGTGTGTGAAAAGCCGTAGACATTATGTGATTGGGCTTGCACGCAAAGGCAGTGCCTTTAAGGTTTATTGCCGCTCTGTACTTCTCCCTACGTGTACCACTACGTACAGCGGAGTTTTTAAAAGTCATGAATGTTACTTTTTGAAACCGATAATTTCCGAACCGAGACTGATAATTTCCGATATTGCATTTTAAAGCATTTATCGGCCGATAATATCGGCAGCCCGATATTATCGGACGTCTCTAATCATGAATGCATGACATTTGTTTGGCCAAAACTTGATAAGAGTTTAATGAAAAGTTTCATCAGGGTGAATAATATTTCTGTGAAATACGTCGTCAATGGACTATACTGCAAAGCATGAGTCTGGCATTACACAAAAATTATCAGTTAAAATTTGATGTAATTTCAATGGTTCTTCCTGTTTGGAACGTCAATTCAAATGAATGGAATTGAACCTGTGGGGCTGTCTTGGTTGACAAGACTCTGCAGCATCGCGTGGACATCGGGGGCGGTACCTCTGGATTGGCAGACCGGGGTGGTGGTTCCTCTCTTTAAGAAGGGGAACCGGAGGGTGTGTTCCAACTATCGTGGGATCACACTCCTCAGCCTTCCCGGTAAAGTCTATTCAGGTGTACTGGAGAGGAGGCTACGTCGGATAGTCGAACCTCGGATTCAGGAGGAACAGTGTGGTTTTCGTCCTGGTCGTGGAACTGTGGACCAGCTCTATACTCTCAGCAGGGTCCTTGAGGGTGCATGGGAGTTTGCCCAACCAGTCTACATGTGCTTTGTGGACTTGGAGAAGGCATTCGACCGTGTCCCTCGGGAGGTCCTGTGGGGAGTGCTCAGAGAGTATGGGGTATCAGACTGTCTGATTGTGGCAGTCCGCTCCTTGTATGATCAGTGTCAGAGCTTGGTCCGCATTGCCGGCAGTAAGTCGGACACGTTTCCAGTGAGGGTTGGACTCCGCCAAGGCTGCCCTTTGTCACCGATTCTGTTCATAACTTTTATGGACAGAATTTCTAGGCGAAGTCAAGGCGTTGAGGGGATCCGGTTTGGTGGCTGCAGGATTAGGTCTCTGCTTTTTGCAGATGATGTGGTCCTGATGGCTTCATCTGGCCAGGATCTTCAGCTCTCACTGGATCGGTTCGCAGCTGAGTGTGAAGCGACTGGGATGAGAATCAGCACCTCCAAGTCCGAGTCCATGGTTCTCGCCCGGAAAAGGGTGGAGTGCCATCTCCGGGTTGGGGAGGAGACCCTGCCCCAAGTGGAGGAGTTCAAGTACCTCGGAGTCTTGTTCACGAGTGAGGGAAAAGTGGATCGTGAGATCGACAGGCGGATCGGTACGGCATCTTCAGTAATGCGGACGCTGTATCGATCCGTTGTGGTGAAGAAGGAGCTGAGCCGGAAGGCAAAGCTCTCAATTTACCGGTCGATCTACGTTCCCATCCTCACCTATGGTCATGAGCTTTGGGTTATGACCGAAAGGACAAGATCACGGGTACAGGCGGCCGAAATGAGTTTCCTCCGCCGGGTGGCGGGGCTCTCCCTTAGAGATAGGGTGAGAAGCTCTGCCATCCGGGGAGAGCTCAAAGTAAAGCCACTGCTCCTCCACATCGAGAGGAGCCAGATGAGGTGATTCGGGCATCTGGTCAGGATGCCACCCGAACGCCTCCCTCGGGAGGTGTTTAGGGCACGTCCAACCGGTAGGAGGCCACGGGGAAGACCCAGGACACGTTGGGAAGACTATGTCTCCCGGCTGGCCTGGGAACGCCTCGGGATCCTCCGGGAGGAGCTGGACGAAGTGGCTGGGGAGAGGAAAGTCTGGGCTTCCCTGCTTAAGCTGCTGCCCCCGCGACCCGACCTCGGATAAGCGGAAGAAGATGGATGGATGGATGGATGGAATTGAACCGGAATTTAGGAGACATTCTCAATTTACATTGTTCACCATTTTACACGAGCCTGGCAACGGAATTGTGCGTGACTTTGTTAATTCCAGTGTACGAAAACACTATTTTTATTTTTAGTGTATTTGCTGCCACAGTTGTTCACTTGTGTTGTTGCACAACACTAGTGTGTGTATGTAGTATGTGTGTGAGAGAGAGAGAGAGAGAGAGAATTGTTGTGCTTTTTACTGCCTGGTCGCTTTGTTGACTTCACTCTTCACTTCATGCTTTGTCTGCAACAGATCTGGAAGCCAATATCGATGGTAAGAAAAAGAGCAGCAATGTGTTTGTTGACATGCTTACTGACTGGGAGTGTTTGTGACGTCTTTTTTTCTCTCTCAATACTTTTGTATCATTAAAGGGGAACTGCACTTTTTTTTGGACATTTTTCCTATCGTTCTCAATCCTTATGAGAAACAAGAACACATACGTTGTTTTTTTTTTTGCATTCGAATTTGTACTAATGGGAGAAATCCATTCTGCCTCTAAATCACTTTAAAAAAAATGCATCAAAAAACCGCCAACAATACATCATTTACGTTCTGTAACCCGTCTAATAACCAGGCTGTAGAGACATTGTTAGCGTAAGAGTGAACCAGAGGTGTGGACTCGAGTCACATGACTTGGACTCGAGTCAGACTCGAGTCATGAATTTGATGACTTTAGACTCGACTTGACAAAATGTAAAAAGACTTGCAACTCGACTTAGACTTTAACATCAATGACTTGTGACTTCACTTGGACTTGAGCCTTTTGAATTGACATGACTTGACATGACTTGCTACTTTCCCCAAAACCCAAAGATGAAAAAGTTATTCGGGAGCGCTCCGTATTTTTCATTGTGTACTTGTCTATCAGCGTTGCGTGTGTCAGCTGGTGTGCTCTCAGTACAACAGCCAATCAAATTAGATCTACTTTGTTTTCATCACACAGCATTCATCCAATCAAATTGCAGGACAACCAACAAAGAAGACATGTCCAAACCACACGCCAGTGAACAAAAAATGATACCTAAAATAATTTTGTTTGGGTATAAAAATTACGAGGTGGTCAACACAAAACGGTTTGCAGTATGCAACACATGCGGTTCGAAAATTACTGATGGAGAGGCAACAACTTCCAACTTCGTCCGGCATTTGAAGTTGCACAAAGAACGGTAAGTTTTGAATGTAAGATAACGTTTATTGGCTAAGTAACGTGACTTTTATTTGCTGTGTAGTTAAATCAGTGAGGCTGTAAACTCACTGCTAAGGTTATAACGTTATTGCAAACACGGGAATCTGTTGCAGTTCACTACCTTATTAATACTTTTTGTTCAGTGATTTTTTTTAAGCAGGGTTACGTTAGTCAATATATCACACGTAACGTTAGACGGCGGTCAGCAGCACCGCGTATTTTAGCCACCTAAAAAAAGACAAAAATAGTAAAATAAAGGTCAGTTAAAATGTATACTATATTATGAATATGTGTACCGTTTTAGCTAGCTTTCTGACATACTGTTGGTTGTTTACTTCAGTGGTCCTCAACCACCGGGCAGCGGCCCGGTACTGGTCCGTGGATCGATTGGTATCAGGCCGCACAAGAAATACATTTTTTTCTTTTCTTTTTTTAATTAAATCAACATAAAAAACACAAGATACACTTGCAAGTAGTGCACCAACCCAAAACAACTCTCTCCCCCCTTGTTCTGGGCATTGAACATGAAGACTCTTCCTTCACTGTTCCGAGTGGCCATGAGAGTCTTGGCAGTGCCTGCCTCCAGTGCTCCAGTGGAGCCAGTTTTCAGCCATGGTGGCATCATACTACGCCCCCATCGTGCACAAATGACTGACAGACTCTTGGCTAATTTGGTCTTTTGCAAATGCAATGCAGCATAGGGCCCTGACATATAAAAAGTACAACTTTATTGTTATGTTCACGTATATGTCATGTTTTTTCAATGTTAACACTTTTGTACAAATAAGTACATTTGCACTTTATTTTCCAATGTGTTTGTTCTGTAAAGGAATGAGTTAATGTTTAAAATGACTGGTTAATAGTGCTATTATAAAGTGCAATGTCAGCACAATTTTCTTTCCTGCAATTTAAAATGCACTTGTTTTAATAAATAAATACAGCGTTTGAAAAGCATACACAATCTGTGTTAATATATTAGTCTGTGGTTAAAAGGACTTGAAAGGACTCGAAACTCAAAATGCAGGACTTAGGACTTGACTTGAGACTTTCCAGTCTTGACTTTGGACTTGACTCGGGGCTTGCCTGTCTTGACTCGGGACTTGACTCGGACTTGAGGGCAAAGACTTGAGACTTACTTGTGACTTGCAAAACAATGACTTGGTCCCACCTCTGCAAAATAGCATTATTTTAGTTTTACTGAGATTCAAAGAGTCTGTTTTTGTCAAACCATTTAGATTTACTTTACAAGAGAGACGTGTGGGATTTTTCTCTAGTTGCTTTATTTGTATTTGACTTTATTAAATGATTGGGTAACATTTTATTAAACAAAATCACATTTATTTTAAGTAATATAACAATTTATCAGAGCTGTTTTTTCTATTTAATGCGGGAATGTAGCTAATCATAGCACTAGCACCCAATGTTATTTAAAAAAGTATTGATTTTTGAAACGAGAAAGCATTTTTTTAAAATAGTTTTTTGAATCCTAAAAGAAAACAGACATGTGTTGGGCAAAATTCCCCAAAAAGTGCAGTTCCCCTTTAAAGACTTTTTTCTCCCCACCTCCATTTGAGGATGAAGTTCATCACTAGCTCTCTTCTGCCGCCCTGGCAATTTAAAACAATTAGAGAGAAAGAAGAGCAGCTGTGGTTGAAGTTGTGGAACAATAACAGCTGCTGTAAGCAAGCCATGCCATATCATGACTTTGCCCTCAATTGAACATTACGACCTATTAATAATCTCCTGGGGATGCCAAACCCTGCAGGAAGTCACGGCGCGGACGTCAAGCTTAGTTTTTCTTGTCTTCAAACCCAAAGGCCGATAAGACGAAGCGTGACTGCGCCGCAGCCAAGTGGACAGACATTCTTAACACGCCCAGTTCCACTTTTACAAGTGAAACTCAAAACCTGGCATTCCGTAGGCCTTTTAATGGAGTCCATGTCCGTGTGAGGGTTGGCTTTTCTGTCTAGTTTATCTTTAAAAAAAAAAAAAAAAAGACATCTGCACTTGCTATAAAAACTACCATTCCTTCACAAAAAAAAAAACATACTAACAAGTTTGTAACTTTTACAGTGCTTTAAGTAGATTTAAAAAACGCAGGTTGCTGGTGCAGAGGAAATCTTGCATCACTCCGAGTACTGAGGAGGATTTCCCACTCCAGCATATTTTGTTGTGCTGGCCCCAAAGAAGGTCTTGCACCAGCTGTTAAGAGTGTCTCCAAGGGTACGAGTAGTTATCATACCCAAGCTGTTTAAAGAACTTTCCCACTGGCTGAAGTGTGCATTGCTGCGTCGAGGGACTTCTTTTAACACCGGCTGTTGGGTTAATGAAGCAGGAAGCACCTTCTTTAACCTCCTGAGACCCCCACAAATATTCAGTTCCTTTAAATATAGCATTAAATATAAATGAGCGATTAATTAACCATGATTTGTAATTAGATCATCTAATTAATCTTTGTTCAACATGGAGATCACCCAAATGTGTTGAATGTTTCAGCCATAGTCCTTAAAGTAAGTGTTATATATTAAAGGCCTACTGAAATGTGATTTTCTTATTTAAACGGGGATAGCAGGTCCATTCTATGTGTCATATTTGATCATTTTGCAATATTGCCATATTTTTGCTAAAAGGATTTAGTAGAGAACATCGATGATAAAGTTTGCAACTTTTGGTCGCTGATAAAAAAGCCTTGCCTGTAGCGGAAGTAGCAGACGAGTAGCGTGACGTCACAGGTTGTGGAGCTCCTCACATCTGCACATTGTTTACAATCATGGCCACCAGCAGCGAGAGCGATTCGAACCAAGAAAGCGACGATTTCCCCATTAATTTGAGCGAGGATGAAAGATTCGTGGATGAGGAAAGTGAGAGTGAAGGACTAGAGGGCAGTGGGAGCGATTCAGACAGGGAAGATGCTGTGAGAGGCGGGTGGGACCTGATATTCAGCTGGGAATGACTAAAACAGTAAATAAACACAAGACATATATATACTCTATTAGCCACAACACAACCAGGCTTATATTTAACATGCCACAAATTAATCCCGCATAACAAACATCTCCCCCCTCCCGTCCATATAACCCGCCAATACAACTCAAACACCCGCACAACACACTCAATCCCACAGCCCAAAGTACCGTTCACCTCCCCAAAGTTCATACAGCACATATATTTCCCCAAAGTCCCCAAAGTTACGTACGTGACATGCACATAGCGGCACGCACGTACGGGCAAGCAATCAAATGTTTGGAAGCCGCAGCTGCATGCGTACTCACGGTACCGTGTCTGCGTATCGAACTCAAAGTCCTCCTGGTAAGAGTCTCTGTTGTCCCAGTTCTCCACAGGCCAATGGTAAAGCTTGACTGTCATCTTTCGGGAATGTAAACAATGAAACACCGGCCGTGTTTGTGTTGCTGAAGTCGGCCGCAATACACCGCTTCCCACCTACAGCTTTCTTCTTTGCTGTCTCCATTGTTCATTGAACAAATTGGAAAAGATTCACCAAAACAGATGTCCAGAATACTGTGGAATTTTGGATGAAAACAGATGACTTAATAGCTGGCCACCATGCTGTCCCAAAATGTCCTCTACAATCCGTAACGTCACGCGCAGGCGTCATCATACCGAGACGTTTTCAGCAGGATATTTCACGCGAAATTTAAAATTGCACTTTAGTATTGGCATGTGTTGCAATGTTAAGATTTCATCATTGATGTATCAGACTGCGTGGTCGGTAGTAGTGGGTTTCAGTAGGCCTTTAATATATATACATGTATATATATATATATATATAGGATAAAAGTTTGGAAACATCTTCTCATTTAATGTGTTTTCTTTGTATTCATGACTATTTACATTGTAGATTGTCACTGAAGGCATCAAAACTATGAATGAGCACATGTGGAGTTATGTACTTAACAAAAAAAAGGTGAAATAACTGAAAACGTGTTATATTGTAGTTTCTTCAAAAACGCCACCCTTTGCTCTGATTACTGCTTTGCACACTCTTGGCATTCTCTCGATGAGCTTCAAGCACACCTGTGAAGTGAAAACCGTTTCAGGTGACTACCTCTTGAAGCTCATAGGGAGAATGCCAAGAGTGTGCAAAGCAGTAATCAGAGCAAAGAAAACTAGAATATAAAACATGTTTTCAGTTATTTCACCTTTTTTTGTTAAGTACATAACTCCACATGTGTTTGTTTATAGTTTTGATGCCTTCAGTGACAATCTGCAACGTAAATAGTCAAGAAAATAAAGAAAACACATTGAAATGAGAAGGTGTGTCCAAACTTTTGGCTTGTACTGTATATACAGGTAAAAGCCAGTAAATTAGAATATTTTGAAAAACTTGATTTATTTTAGTAATTGGATTCAAAAGGTGTAACTTGTACATTATATTTATTCATTGCACACAGACTGATGCATTCAAATGTTTATTTCATTTAATTTTGATGATTTGAAGTGGCAACAAATGAAAATCCAAAATTCCGTGTGTCACAAAATTAGAATATTACTTAAGGCTAATACAAAAAAGGGATTTTTAGAAATGTTGGCCAACTGAAAAGTATGAAAATGAAAAATATGAGCATGTACAATACTCAATACTTGGTTGGAGCTCCTTTTGCCTCAATTACTGCCTTAATGCGGCGTGGCATGGAGTCGATGAGTTTCTGGCACTGCTCAGGTGTTATGAGAGCCCAGGTTGCTCTGATAGTGGCCTTCAACTCTTCTGCGTTTTTGGGTCTGGCATTCTGCATCTTCCTTTTCACAATACCCCACAGATTTTCTTTGGGGCTAAGGTCAGGGGAGTTGGCGGGCCAATTTAGAACAGAAATGCCATGGTCCGGAAACCAGGCACGGGTAGATTTTGCGCTGTGTGCAGGCGCCAAGTCCTGTTGGAACTTGAAATCTCCATCTCCATAGAGCAGGTCAGCAGCAGGAAGCATGAAGTGCTCTAAAACTTGCTGGTAGACGGCTGCGTTGACCCTGGATCTCAGGAAACAGAGTGGACCGACACCAGCAGATGACATGGCACCCCAAACCATCACTGATGGTGGAAACTTTACACTAGACTTCAGGCAACGTGGATCCTGTGCCTCTCCTGTCTTCCTCCAGACTCTGGGACCTCGATTTCCAAAGGAAATGCAAAATTTGCATGGTTGGGTGATGGTTTGGGGTGCCATGTCATCTGCTGGTGTTGGTCCACTCTGTTTCCTGAGATCCAGGGTCAACGCAGCCGTCTACCAGCAAGTTTTAGAGCACTTCATGCTTCCTGCTGCTGACCTGCTCTATGGAGATGGAGATTTCAAGTTCCAACAAGACTTGGCGCCTGTATTAGCCTTAAGTAATATTCTAATTTTGTGACACACAGAATTTTGGATTTTCATTTGTTGCCACTTCAAATCATCAAAATTAAATGAAATAAACATTTGAATGCATCAGTCTGTGTGCAATGAATAAATATAATGTACAAGTTACACCTTTTGAATGCAATTACTGAAATAAATCAAGTTTTTCAAAATATTCTAATTTACTGGCTTTTACCTGTGTATATATATATATATATATATATATATATATATATTTTTTTTTTTTTTTTTTTTTTTTTTTATTTATTTATTTTTTTTCATAGCATAAATCTCCAGATCAACTTCAGACCGCTCCATCGATATCCATCCATCCATCCATCTTCTTCCGCTTATCCGAGGTCGGGTCGCGGGGGCAGCAGCCTAAGCAGGGAAGCCCAGACTTCCCTCTCCCCAGCCACTTCGTCCAGCTCCTCCCGGGGGATCCCGAGGCGTTCCCAGGCCAGCCGGGAGACATAGTCTTCCCAACGTGTCCTGGGTCTTCCTCGTGGCCTCCTACCGGTCGGACATGCCCTAAACACCTCCTTAGGGAGGCGCTCGGGTGGCATCCTGACCAGATGCCCGAACCACCTCATCTGGCTCCTCTCGATGCGGAGGAGCAGCGGCTTTACTTTGAGCTCCCCCCGGATGACAGAGCTTCTCACCCTATCTCTAAGGGAGAGCCCCGCCACCCGGCGGAGGAAACTCATTTCGGCCGCTTGTACCCGTGATCTTGTCCTTTCGGTCATAACCCAAAGCTCATGACCATAGGTGAGGATGGGAACGTAGATCGACCGGTAAATTGAGAGCTTTGCCTTCCGGCTCAGCTCCTTCTTCACCACAACGGATCGATACATTTCCGCATTACTGAAGACGCCGCACCGATCCGCCTGTCGATCTCACGATCCACTCTTCCCTCACTCGTGAACAAGACTCCGAGGTACTTGAACTCCTCCACTTGGGGCAAGATCTCCTCCCCAACCCGGAGATGGCACTCCACCCTTTTCCGGGCGAGAACCATGGACTCGGACTTGGAGGTGCTGATTCTCATCCCAGTCGCTTCACACTCAGCTGCGAACCGATCCAGTGAGAGCTGAAGATCCTGGCCAGATGAAGCCATCAGGACCAAATCATCTGCAAAAAGCAGAGACCTAATCCTGCAGCCACCAAACCGGATCCCCTCAACGCCTTGACTGCGCCTAGAAATTCTGTCCATAAAAGTTATGAACAGAATCGGTGACAAAGGGCAGCCTTGGCGGAGTCCAACCCTCACCGGAAACGTGTCCGACTTACTGCCGGCAATGCGAACCAAGCTCTGACACTGATCATACAGGGAGCGGACCGCCACAATCAGACAGTCCGAAACCCCATACTCTCTGAGCACTCCCCACAGGACTTCCCGAGGGACACGGTCGAATGCCTTCTCCAAGTCCACAAAGCACATGTAGACTGGTTGGGCAAACTCCCATGCACCCTCAAGGACCCTGCCGAGAGTATAGAGCTGGTCCACAGTTCCACGACCAGGACGAAAACCACACTGTTCCTCCTGAATCCGAGGTTCGACTATCCGGCGTAGCCTCCTCTCCAGTACACCTGAATAGACCTTACCGGGAAGGCTGAGGAGTGTGATCCCACGATAGTTAGAACACACCCTCCGGTTCCCCTTTTTAAAGAGAGGAACCACCACCCCGGTCTGCCAATCCAGAGGTACTGCCCCCGATGTCCACGCGATGCTGCAGAGTCTTGTCAACCAAGACAGCCCTACAGCATCCAGAGCCTTAAGGAACTCCGGGCGGATCTCATCCACCCCCGGGGCCTTGCCACCGAGGAGCTTTTTAACTACCTCAGCAACCTCAGCCCCAGAAATAGGAGAGCCCACCACAGATTCCTCAGGCACTGCTTCCTCATAGGAAGACGTGTTGGTGGGATTGAGGAGGTCTTCGAAGTATTCCCTCCACCGATCCACAACTTCCGCAGTCGAGGTCAGCAGAACACCATCCGCACCATACACGGTGTTGGTAGTGCACTGCTTCCCCTTCCTGAGGCGGTGGATGGTGGTCCAGAATCGCTTCGAAGCCGTCCGGAAGTCGTTTTCCATCGATATAAAGTTTTTTATTTATTTTTTACCAACTCACCAACATCATTTTTATTAGGTGTAAGTTGGCAGATTCAAAGCAATTATTCGTCTAATATGAATATATGGAACTATATTAACACATTTGTATGTGCTCTGTTTAAAACACCACAGTAATAAATGAGTAAATAAATAGATGAATCAATGAATGAATAAATAGACAATGAGTAAGTAAATAATTACTAAATACATAAGTAAGCAAAGTTCTCATAAATAAATTAAGTAATTTAAGATTCTCATGAGATGAGAATCTTAAATTAATAAGGTTCAAGATGTATTCATCAAAAGCCTTCTTTGTATATTGAACTCGATTATGTTGCATTGTTTGAGCTCTTTGTGCAATGCATTCCATCAAGTAATTCCACATATTGACTTATGTCAGTGAATGATAGACAAAATTCCCCAAAAAGTGCAGTTCCCCTTTAAATTCGATGCTTTAGTTTATTAAAATGTGTATTATTAAAGCAACATCAGCAAGTGTGTGTTGTTGGGATGTTCAAGGTCATTGCAGGTAATACTATTGCAGTTCTGTGTCTTACATCTTTTTTTGAGAGCGAGAGGGATATTATTGCCTTTCACTCCCTGACACAAAGGTTTAATCACACATTGTTTTTCCATCAGCTGTGGTCAATCCTGAAGGGAAGGGTAAGCGTGACGGTGTTCTGTCACTGCACGCCTATGTTCCTTTAAACCTGCACCCCATGTTGTTCTGTACCCATGTACATTTAAATGTTCTCTTTGTATACTGTCATATCTCGTACGTGTTAAAACATATGTGTTGTTTATTAAAGGGGAACATTATCAACAGACCTATGTAAGCGTCAATATATACCTTGATGTTGCAGAAAAAAGACCATATATTTTTTTAACCGATTTCCGAACTCTAAATGGGTGAATTTTGGCGAATTAAACGCCTTTCTAATATTCGCTCTCGGGTTGTGACGTCACATCGGGAAGCAATCCGCCATTTTCTCAAACACCGAGTCAAATCAGCTCTGTTATTTTCCGTTTTTTCAACTGTTTTCCGTACCTTGGAGACATCATGCCTCGTCAGTGTGTTGTCGGAGGGTGTAACAACACGAACAGGGACGGATTTAAGTTGCACCAGTGGCCCAAAGATGCGAAAGTGGCAAGAAATTGGACGTTTGCTCCGCACACTTTACCGACGAAAGTTATGCTACGACAGACATGGCAAGAATGTGTGGATATCCTGCGACACTCAAGGCAGATGCATTTCCAACGATAAAGTCAAAGAAATCTGCCGCCAGACCCCCATTGAATCTGCCGGAGTGTGTGAGCAATTCAGGGATAAAGGACCTCGCTAGCATGGCAAGCGAGCTAAACCCCCTGGATGTCTTGGCTCACACCGTCCCTTAAACTGGACAGATCAGCTTTC
Organism: Nerophis lumbriciformis; assembly: GCF_033978685.3. Classification (NCBI taxonomy): domain Eukaryota; kingdom Metazoa; phylum Chordata; class Actinopteri; order Syngnathiformes; family Syngnathidae; genus Nerophis; species Nerophis lumbriciformis. The sequence continues at coordinate 724,882 of NC_084558.2, read as the reverse complement.
AGGAAAAGAGCACTGATGAGGGTATGTCTACAGAATACAGGTAAAAGCCAGTAAATTAGAATATTTTGAAAAACTTGATTTATTTCAGTAATTGCATTCAAAAGGTGTAACTTGTACATTATATTTATTCATTGCACACAGACTGATGCATTCAAATGTTTATTTCATTTAATTTTGATGATTTGAAGTGGCAACAAATGAAAATCCAAAATTCCGTGTGTCACAAAATTAGAATATTACTTAAGGCTAATACAAAAAAGGGATTTTTAGAAATGTTGGCCAACTGAAAAGTATGAAAATGAAAAATATGAGCATGTACAACACTCAATACTTGGTTGGAGCTCCTTTTGCCTCAATTACTGCGTTAATGCGGCGTGGCATGGAGTCGATGAGTTTCTGGCACTGCTCAGGTGTTATGAGAGCCCAGGTTGCTCTGATAGTGGCCTTCAACTCTTCTGCGTTTTTGGGTCTGGCATTCTGCATCTTCCTTTTCACAATACCCCACAGATTTTCTATGGGGCTAAGGTCAGGGGAGTTGGCGGGCCAATTTAGAACAGAAATACCATGGTCCGTAAACCAGGCACGGGTAGATTTTGCGCTGTGTGCAGGCGCCAAGTCCTGCTGGAACTTGAAATCTCCATCTCCATAGAGCAGGTCAGCAGCAGGAAGCATGAAGTGCTCTAAAACCTGCTGGTAGACGGCTGCGTTGACCCTGGATCTCAGTAAACAGAGTGGACCGACACCAGCAGATGACATGGCACCCCAAACCATCACCCAACCATGCAAATTTTGCATTTCCTTTGGAAATCGAGGTCCCAGAGTCTGGAGGAAGACAGGAGAGGCACAGGATCCACGTTGCCTGAAGTCTAGTGTAAAGTTTCCACCATCAGTGATGGTTTGGGGTGCCATGTCATCTGCTGGTGTCGGTCCACTCTGTTTCCTGAGATCCAGGGTCAACGCAGCCGTCTACCAGCAAGTTTTAGAGCACTTCATGCTTCCTGCTGCTGACCTGCTCTATGGAGATGGAGATTTCAAGTTCCAACAGGACTTGGCGCCTGCACACAGCACAAAATCTACCCGTGCCTGGTTTACGGACCATGGTATTTCTGTTCTAAATTGGCCCGCCAACTCCCCTGACCTTAGCCCCATAGAAAATCTGTGGGGTATTGTGAAAAGGAAGATGCAGAATGCCAGACCCAAAAACGCAGAAGAGTTGAAGGCCACTATCAGAGCAACCTGGGCTCTCATAACACCTGAGCAGTGCCAGAAACTCATCGACTCCATGCCACGCCGCATTAACGCAGTAATTGAGGCAAAAGGAGCTCCAACCAAGTATTGAGTATTGTACATGCTCATATTTTTCATTTTCATACTTTTCAGTTGGCCAACATTTCTAAAAATCCCTTTTTTGTATTAGCCTTAAGTAATATTCTAATTTTGTGACACACGGAATTTTGGATTTTCATTTGTTGCCACTTCAAATCATCAAAATTAAATGAAATAAACATTTGAATGCATCAGTCTGTGTGCAATGAATAAATATAATGTACAAGTTACACCTTTTGAATGCAATTACTGAAATAAATCAAGTTTTTCAAAATATTCTAATTTACTGGCTTTTACCTGTATATTAATTGATGAAAATTGGGCTGTCTGCACTCTCAAAGTGCATGTTGTTGCCAAATGTATTTCATATGCTGTAAACCTAGTTCATAGTTGTTAGTTTCCTTTAATGCCAAACAAACACATACCAATCGTTGGTTAGAAGGCGATCGCCAAATTCGTCCTCGCTTTCTCCCGTGTCGCTGGCTGTCGTGTCGTTTTCGTCGGTTTCGCTTGCATACGGTTCAAACCGATATGGCTCAATAGCTTCAGTTTCTTCTTCAATTTCGTTTTCGCTACCTGCCTCCACACTACAACCACCCGTTTCAATACATTCGTAATCTGTTGAATCGCTTAAACCGCTGAAATCCGAGTCTGAATCCGAGCTAATGTCGCTATAGCTTGCTGTTCTTTCCGCCATGTTTGTTTGTGTTGGCTTCACTATGTGACGTCACAGGAAAATGGACGGGTGTGTATATAACGATGGTTAAAATCAGGCACTTTGAAGCTTTTTTTAGGGATATTGCGTGATGGGTAAAATTTTGAAAAAAACTTCGAAAAATATAATAAGCCACTGGGAACTGATTTTTAATGGTTTTAACCATTCTGAAATTGTGATAATGTTCCCCTTTAACCTGTTTGCACTTTTCTCCTATGCCTGCTACAAAACCACATTTGCGTCATGTTGTCGTTGTCCAAATTACATTTTGTCTCTTTTTTTTATGTCATTAAACAAGACTGGAGAACTGTCAACAAATAATGTATGCTTGGTGCTGCACTTTGGATTGTTTCAGGGGTGATGCAGTGAGGAAAAACCTGGTTGTAAAAGGAAAATATAAGGTATATTAATGATGATTTATTCTCTTTCAGAGGTGACGGAGCTCACGGGGCTCTTTGCGGAGAAGCCGGCAGATCATGTGACGGCTGTTTCAGGTTAAAACGCATAGGAGTGATGATGTGTTGGTTTTAATGCGGTTATCACCTGTTTGAAGCCTGCGGTGTTTGTTTAATGACAGGCACGGATGTGACCCTCATTGCAAAGGTGGACTCCAGCACCCTGACAAGGAAGCCCACCATGAAATGGTTGAAGGGAAAATGGCTGGACCTCGGCAGCAAGGCCGGGAAGCACATGCAGTTCAAAGAAAGCTACGACAGGAACACAAAGGTAATGCAACAATTTGTGCTGTATTGTCAAACTAGTAGTGTGTAAACACAATGTTGCCGTCACCCACTGGTATTACTGCAATTGGACATAAATTAGATTTTACAAATCACTAAAAACAATGTGGAAAACCCCCAGAGGTGGGTAGAGTAGCCAGAAATTGTACTCAAGTAAGAGTACTGTTACTTTAGAGATTTATTACTCAAGTAAAAGTAAGGAGTAGTCACCCAAATATTTACTTGAGTAAAAGTAAAAAGTATGTTGTGAAAAAACTACTCAAGTACTGAGTAACTGATGAGTAACATACACACTCATATCATATATATATATATATATATATATATATATATATATATATATATATATATATATATATATATATATATATATATATATATATATATATATATACATACATATACATTGATATATACAGTATATAATTTATAAGTATTTATTTTGCTGTTTTTGTTTACATGTTAAAGGTGTTTTAATGAATATACATGCATGTTTAACATATAGATTCCTTTCTTTAATGAAGACTAGAATATAAGTTGGTGTATTACCTGATTCTGATGACTTGCGTTGATTGTAATCAGACAGTCGTGATGATAACGTCCACGTTTTCAAATGCAGGAGAAGAAAAGTTCCTCCTTTCTGTCTAATACCACATGAAAGTGGTGGGTTTTTGGCATCCTATTTGTCCAGCTTCCATATTCGTTTTTATACACTTTACAAGAAATATATTGGTGTCAAACTCCGTAGCTTGCTAGCTTGTTTACGCTGGCTTTCGGAGACTCTTGTTTTGAAAGCGCAGGCGCGATGGCGCGACACTTTTATTGTGAAGACAGGAACGTTCTCATGTGCGGTCAGTCTTGAGGCTTTTGACGGTACGGTTGAAATAAAACAAGTATCTTTTTTCCTTCACACTTTTGATTGATTGATTTGAACTTTTATTATTAGATTGCACAGTACAGTACATATTCCGTACAATTGACCACTAAATGGTAACACCCCAATAAGTTTTTCAACTTGTTTAAGTCAGGTCATGTGACCACCTGGCTCTGTTTGATTGGTCCAACGTCACCAGTGACTGCATCTGATTGGTGGAACGAAGTGAAACGTCACCAGTAAGGCAGGCACTGAAGGTCTGTCTGACAGACCAAAACAAACAAAGCGTGCATTAACAGATCGATAAAAATTAGTAGCGAGTAGCGAGCTGAATGTAGATAAAAGTAGCGGAGTAAAAGTAGCGTTCCTTCTCTATAAATATACTTAAGTAAAAGTAAAAGTATGTTGCGTTAAAACTACTCTTAGAAGTACAATGTATCCCAAAAGTTACTCAAGTAGATGTAACGGAGTAAAAGTAGCGCGTTACTACCCACCTCTGAAAACCCCCCACAAAGAAGTTCTAAGTAAATATAAACATTACAAAGGCAGTAAGGTCTACCGGTACTTGTTTTTTCAAGAACAATCCTGACAAAAAAAGCATACTATCATATTGTTTAAGCTCAGAACTCTTTACTCAAAACCTGTATTTTTTTTTCTAGTTAGTTCTACTCGCTTATGATAAACTGTCGGAAACATCTCGTCTTACTCACTAGCATTAGCTTATAGATAGAGATGTCTGATAATATCGGGCTGCTGATATTATTGGCCGATAAATGCTTTAAAATGTAATATCTGAAATTATCGGTATCGGTTTCAAAAAGTAAAATGTATGACTTTTCGAAACGCCGCTGTACGTAGTGGTACACGGACGTAGGGAGAAGTACAGAGCGCCAATAAACCTTAAAGGCACTGCCTTTGCGTGCCGGCCCAATCACATAATATCTACGGCTTTTCACACACACAAGTGAATGCAAGGCAGACTTGGTCAACAGCCATACAGGTCACACTGAGGGTGGCCGTATAACCAACTTTAACACTGTAACAAATATGCGCCACACTGTGAACCCACACCAAACAAGAATGACAAACACATCCGCACCGTAACACAACATAAACACAACAGAACAAATACCCAGAACCCCTTGCAGCACTAACTCTTCCGGGACGCTACAATATACACCCCCCGCTACCCACTAGCCCAAAAAACCCCGCCCCCCCCAACCCCGCCCACCTCAACCTCCTCATGCTCTCTCAGGGAGAGCATGTCCCAAATTCCAAGCTGCTGTTTTGAGGCATGTTAAAAAAAAAAATAATGCACTTTGTGACTTCAATAATAAATATGGCAGTGCCATGTTGGCATTTTTTTTCCATAACTTGAGTTGATTTATTTTGGAAAACCTTGTTACATTGTTTAATGCATTCAGCAGGGCATCACAACAAAATTAGGCATCAGAATGTGTTAATTCCACGACTGTATATATCGGTATCGGTTGATATCGGAATAGGTAATTAAGAGTTGGACAATATCAGAACATCGGATATCGGCAAAAAAGCCATTATCGGACATCTCTAGTTATAGAGATCGACGTAACTGTTTTCCAACCGAAGAGAGTACGTGTGACGGACAGTGCCGAGATGAAAAAAGAGACGGGATGTTAATTTGACGTACAAGTGTTTTGAGTTTTGCTCCGTCACAGAAACAATTACGATTGTAAGTTGAGGTACTACTGTGTAATAAAAGTCTCTCTTGGCGCTAGGCAAAGGCGGTCGCGCTCCCTCACTCTCCGTTTCTGCCCTGCTTGCCTTTGTCTTGTCCCGCCTTGTTTAACTTTCTTAGAGCCTCTTTTTGCACCGCTCTCCAAATCTAAACAATGGAATTGATCAACTGGCCTCTCAACAAAAGTGACAAGAACTCGGATTGGGGTAACCTGCCTGTCCTGACGGAACAATCTTTGCCGGACGCGTGCCCGGCGACTCTTTAAGTCGAGGACGTTGAATATATTTACCTATTCGTAATCATAATAACAGAACATATACTGATTGGAGTAAACGTTGCCCTGGTGTATCGACAAATTGAAAGATGTCAAATCTGCCACAAATGGTGCAGGCAAAACGTGGACACTCAGACTTTTGTGATTTTGAATTCAATCACAAACTGAACAACATCTTGGAGACACCGTCTGACCTGCATGGCGAAGTATGATGAATTTGACGACCAGAAATGAACAATTAGAGTGAAAAGTAGAAATGTGTTTTTGCTCGCTCAAACACAAAAATTCTAATCTGGATTGTTTTCCCATATTGCAAGCAACGTGGCAAGTTCCACCTTTTTCCTACCTTTCACAGTGGTGACCCAGCAGCATTCCTGTTCTGTCACCCTGTACAGCGTGTGTCTGGTCTTGAATGGGTTTGTGCTGGAAATGTAGATGTGTTGTTATTTTTAAGTGCAATGACAATGAAGTGCCATCTTATCCTAAATCGTAACACCTGGGTTTTCGTCACTGTCACTGAGGCGTAGGGATGATTCTCGAAACCGGTTTTCCCGGTTGTTCGATAAGAAAAGAACCGATTCCTCGGATTCAAATCCCTTTTTGAGAACCAGTACCCGTTATCGAGACCACTATAGTAAAGAAAAAGAGTTGGTTCTTTATTCGAATCCCTGGGAACGAATCCCGTCCCGACCAGAAATGCCCCTTGAGACATCACAAGAAATGACGTCACGTAGCTCAGTCATTAGGTGCAGATAGGGAAAGCAGGAAAAAAATGGACCGGAAAAAGCGCTCCAAGGTGTAATAAAGTTCAAAACAAAAGGTATAATCCAATGAATAACTTTACTGAGAGATTTGAGCAGGGTACAAACACACGACAAACACTTTTACGACCAAGCGGAAACATAGCAACCAGGCTAGCAACGCACCTCCTTTACGGCAGCTGTCGCAACGTTCTTAAAAGCAACCGCAGCACATACATATACAGGTAAAAGCCAGTAAATTAGAATATTTTGAAAAACTTGATTTATTTCAGTAATTGCATTCAAAAGGTGTAACTTGTACATTATATTTATTCATTGCACACAGACTGATGCATTCAAATGTTTATTTCATTTAATTTTGATGATTTGAAGTGGCAACAAATGAAAATCCAAAATTCCGTGTGTCACAAAATTAGAATATTACTTAAGGCTAATACAAAAAAGGGATTTTTAGAAATGTTGGCCAACTGAAAAGTATGAAAATGAAAAATATGAGCATGTACAATACTCAATACTTGGTTGGAGCTCCTTTTGCCTCAATTACTGCGTTAATGCGGCGTGGCATGGAGTCGATGAGTTTCTGGCACTGCTCAGGTGTTATGAGAGCCCAGGTTGCTCTGATAGTGGCCTTCAACTCTTCTGCGTTTTTGGGTCTGGCATTCTGCATCTTCCTTTTCACAATACCCCACAGATTTTCTATGGGGCTAAGGTCAGGGGAGTTGGCGGGCCAATTTAGAACAGAAATACCATGGTCCGTAAACCAGGCACGGGTAGATTTTGCGCTGTGTGCAGGCGCCAAGTCCTGTTGGAACTTGAAATCTCCATCTCCATAGAGCAGGTCAGCAGCAGGAAGCATGAAGTGCTCTAAAACTTGCTGGTAGACGGCTGCGTTGACCCTGGATCTCAGGAAACAGAGTGGACCGACACCAGCAGATGACATGGCACCCCAAACCATCACTGATGGTGGAAACTTTACACTAGACTTCAGGCAACGTGGATCCTGTGCCTCTCCTGTCTTCCTCCAGACTCTGGGACCTCGATTTCCAAAGGAAATGCACAATTTGCATGGTTGGGTGATGGTTTGGGGTGCCATGTCATCTGCTGGTGTCGGTCCACTCTGTTTCCTGAGATCCAGGGTCAACGCAGCCGTCTACCAGCAAGTTTTAGAGCACTTCATGCTTCCTGCTGCTGACCTGCTCTATGGAGATGGAGATTTCAAGTTCCAACAGGACTTGGCGCCTGCACACAGCGCAAAATCTACCCGTGCCTGGTTTACGGACCATGGTATTTCTGTTCTAAATTGGCCCGCCAACTCCCCTGACCTTAGCCCCATAGAAAATCTGTGGGGTATTGTGAAAAGGAAGATGCAGAATGCCAGACCCAAAAACGCAGAAGAGTTGAAGGCCACTATCAGAGCAACCTGGGCTCTCATAACACCTGAGCAGTGCCAGAAACTCATCGACTCCATGCCACGCCGCATTAACGCAGTAATTGAGGCAAAAGGAGCTCCAACCAAGTATTGAGTATTGTACATGCTCATATTTTTCATTTTCATACTTTTCAGTTGGCCAACATTTCTAAAAATCCCTTTTTTGTATTAGCCTTAAGTAATATTCTAATTTTGTGACACACGGAATTTTGGATTTTCATTTGTTGCCACTTCAAATCATCAAAATTAAATGAAATAAACATTTGAATGCATCAGTCTGTGTGCAATGAATAAATATAATGTACAAGTTACACCTTTTGAATGCAATTACTGAAATAAATCAAGTTTTTCAAAATATTCTAATTTACTGGCTTTTACCTGTATATACAACATATCTCCCTTTTTTAACTTTTGTTTTTCTTTCCTTGTAAACAAAACAAAATAACACTGTATATGTGTTGTCTGTCTAATTATAAATAATGCAGACGAGGCGTGTTGGCTGAGTTCTTTACGTTTACTTTCACAGCGTGCTCATAACCTCATTCTTAGCTGCCGGCGTGGCGACATGCAACAACACTTTTCGGGGCTACCGAGCATGCTCGTCACTCCCGTTGCATGCTGGGTAGTGTAGTTGTTATATCCCCTAGCTCATAACATCACATCTTTCCTCCTATAAAGAAATAATGTTAACTCAATAAAGTGTATTTCTTTTTTTAGCTTTAACTTTTCATTTTTTTAGCATTGTAACCACATTTGCAAACAACTTTTCTCTTCATAGAATTTTCTTTCAATAAAGAAATAAAGTGCAACAATGTCAAAGCATCATAACAAACAGTTATGTCGAATAGCAGCAGAAGTGCACTTTTTGGAGAGCTGTATTATTTTCAGTTTTGTGCCCAAGGGACTGATTTTATTTAACACTATATTATTATTTATACACCTATATTGATCACAGAGACAGGTTGTGTTTGTGTAACTGTATATATATTTTTTTCCTGAAAAATCCCACTTAATATACTTTGGGTAACAACAGTCAGTATTTATTTATTTTATTTTATTTTTTTAGGGGGGTAACAGTTAATATTTATTTATTTATTAGATTTTATTTTTTTCTTATATAATAAAAGTGAGTTTTTGTTAAACCAAATATTGTGTGTTTTTTTCCATATACAACAACCTATCTGGACTCGATAAGAGAATCGATAAGGAATCGGTTCAATAAGAGGATTCGATAATGGGCTCGAACTCGATAATTTCTTATCAAACATCATCCCTACTGAGGCGTGGGCGCTCAAGCGGCAGAATAGTTTGTTGCATGCAATGTTTCGTACAATCATCAAGACATTTTTGGAAACTTGGGTGGAATCGTGGTCGGATAAGTGGGGTGTACAAAAACGGAGGTAAATTTGATCCGGTGTTTGACATTCAAAACCCGTAGGATTCCTTTACTGAAAGAGGACACGGAGCAGTGAAAGTGGCAATCAAAATGTTAAAAAAAAAAAATCACTAATATCGTTAAATACAATCTGTCAAATTTCAATCATATAAAACCATTCCTCACATCCAAGACGGCTAAAGTTTATATGCACACCATGATATTCTCACATATAAATTATTGTTTCACTACTTGGACACACACAACAGAAACTGTTCTAAAACCCATCAAGTCTCTCTTTAAAGGGCAGTTAAAATCCTTGACAGGAAACCAAAGCACTTCCACAATTGTATTATTGTCAATCTATCAATCAATCAATCTTTATTTATATAGCCCTAAATCACAAGTGTCTCAAAGGGCTGCACAAGCCACAACGACATCCTCGGTACAAAGCCCACATACGGGCAAGGAAAAACTCACCCCAGTGGGACGTCGATGTGAATGACTATGAGAAACCTTGGAGAGGACCGCATATGTGGGTAACCCCCCCCCCCTCTAGGGGAGACCGAAAGCAATGGATGTCGAGTGGGTCTGACATAATATTGTGAGAGTCCAGTCCATAGTGGATCCAACATAATAGTAAGAGTCCAGTCCATAGTGGGGCCAGCAGGACACCATCCCGAGCGGAGACGGGTCAACAGCGCAGAGATGTTCCCAGCCGATGCACAGGCGAGCGGTCCACCCCGGGTCCCGACTCTGGACAGCCAGCACTTCATCCATGGCCACCGGACCTGTGCCCCCCCTCCTCAAGGAAAAGGGGAGCAGAGGAGAAAAGAAAAGAAACGGCAGATCAACTGGTCTAACAGGGGGGCTATTTAAAGGCTAGAGTATACAAATGAGTTTTAAGATGGGACTTAAATGCTTCTACTGAGGTAGCATCTCTAATTGTTACCGGGAGGGCATTCCATAGTACTGGAGCCCGAATAGAAAACGCTCTATAGCCCGCAGACTTTTTTTGGGCTCTGGGAATCACTAATAAGCCAGAGTTCTTTGAACGCAGATTTCTTGCCGGGACATATGGTACAATGCAATCGACAAGATAGGACGGAGCTAGACCGTGTAGTATTTTATACGTAAGTAGTAAAACCTTAAAGTCACTTCTTAAGTGCACAGGAAGCCAGTGCAGGTGAGCCAGTATAGGCGTAATATGATCAAACTTTCTTGTTCTTGTCAAAAGTCTAGCAGCCGCATTTTGTACCAACTGTAATCTTTTAATGCTAGACATAGGGAGACCCGAAAATAATACGTTACAGTAGTCGAGACGAGACGTAACGAACGCATGAATAATGATCTCAGCGTCGCTAGTGGATAAAATAGAACGGATTTTAGCGATATTACGGAGATGAAAAAAGGCCGTTTTAGTAACACTCTTAATGTGTGATTCAAACGAGAGAGTTGGGTCGAAGATAATACCCAGATTCTTTACTGATTCGCCTTGTGTAATTGTTTGGTTGTCAAATGTTAAGGTGGTATTATTAAAAAAAAACTTAACATTCTTGAACTGGATAGCTACCAGATCTTTATGGATGCTTGTCTCAGACTTCAAAGTTTTAAATGCACCTGCACCTCTACCGTTAGATGAATCCATTCAGAGGAGAAACAGTGAAGGACGGAGAACTAGGGCCTTGTCCAGAGGTGATTGCAGTACGCCAAGACATAGAACAAAATTCAGTCATTGATTGATTGATGGAAACTTTTATTAGTAGATTGCACGGTACAGTACATATTCCATACAATTGACCACTAAATGGTAACACCCAAATATATTTTTCAGCTTTTTTAAGTTGGGGTCCACGTTAATCAATTCATGGTCAAATGGTCACCTCTGGAAGAGGACCGCAATCCTGGAAAAGGTTGCCCACCCACATTAGAGACTGTGATAACTCTCCACTTTTCAAAAAAAAAAAATCAAATCAAATCAAATCAACTTTATTTATAAAGCACATTTAAAATTGACCACAGGGGTAGCCAAAGTGCTGTACAATGAGCAGGTTAAAAGATAAAACGAGTACCGAGCAAACACAACACAACACAAACAGAACACGATAAAAAATAAATAATTAAAATAGAATTAATAAAAACATAAAAACATAAAAACAGGATCACAGCAGGTGTATTATGGGGCGCCATTGCAGGATGGATATCACTCAGTGTTAAAAGCCATGGAATAAAAGTATGTTTTTAAGAGAGATTTAAAAACAGGAAGAGAGGAGGCTTGTCTAACACTCAGGGGTAGGTCGTTCCAGAGCTTGGGAGCAGCAACGGCGAAAGCTCTGTCACCTCTAAGCTTCAGCCTTGTGTCGGGGACCGTCAACAGCAGCTGATCGGCTGATCTTAAGGATCGGGTGGGGCAGTAAGGCTGAAGGAGGTCGGAGAGATAGGTTGGCGCGAGGTTGTTTAGACATTTAAAAACAAATAAAAGGAGTTTAAAATGTATTCGGTAACGCACAGGGAGCCAGTGAAGGGACGCGAAAATAGGGGTGATGTGCTCACGTCTGCGGGTCTGTGTTAGCAGACGAGCAGCAGAGTTCTGCACGAGCTGCAGGCGGGCGAGGGAGGCCTGGCTAATGCCAACATACAGGGCATTACAGTAATCAAGACGAGTCGAGATAAAAGCGTGGATTAATTTCTCAAGATCATGTCTTGATAGAAACGGTTTCACTTTCGCTATTTGGCGTAATTGATAAAAGCTTTTTTGAACGACGCTGCTGATTTGTTTTTCGAATTTTAAATCTGAGTCAAACTTTACCCCCAGGTTTGTGACAGAGTCGCTGAGATACGGGGTCAGAGTGCCGAGGTCAACGTTGGGGGAGGGAGAGCGACTTGGACCGAACAACATAACTTCTGTTTTGTCTTCATTTAGGCTCAGGAAGTTAGCTGAAAGCCAGACTTTGATGTCGTGCAGGCAGTCAATAAGACGTTGAACCGTGTTATTTTGTGCCATGGGAAAATAAATCTGGCAATCATCGGCATAAAAATTAAATGCAATACTGTACTTCCTAAAAATAGAACCAAGGGGGAGAAGGTAAAGCGCAAATAAAATTGGGGCAAGGATTGAGCCCTGGGGGACCCCATGTGGTAAAGGAGCTGTGGACGACATAAAACTGTCTACTTTTACACAAAAACTCCTGTCGGTTAGGTACTACCGGAACCAGTTGAGGGCGGCACCTTAAACACTGGCTAAAAATAAATCAGACATGCACCCATTAAACCATTAAACACGGTTTCCAGACTCCAGCACGTTCCAGTGGGCTTCTGGCCAGCGTATTTGAAGCTATGAGTGAATTGTCTGTCCTGGTCTATTGTCTTGTAATTGTGTATCGCAACTGCTTGTCTTGTCTGTTTTATGATGTCTTATTTATTTGGTTCTTATTTCTGTCATTGTGGTTTTAAAATCTTATGTGTCTCACTGTGTTATTTTAGAAACCTGCTGAAAATGAGCATTTATGCTGAGTCCGGCGCATTTACACTGTTTATTCAAGTGTTGATTAATTAGATTAGACATCAGACAAACTTTAATGATCCACAAGGGAAATTGTTCCGCACAGTAGCTCAGTTACAAAGGATGGAAAGTGTAAGGATGGAAAGGATAATGCAGGTATAAAGTAGACTAAAAATGTACCGTAGTAGCAATATGAAATATAACATATATGTAATATTTACATATTATATATACAGTATATGATATATACTGATATATTATATCATATCATTAGAGATGTCCGATAATGGCTTTTTTGCCGATATCCGATATTCCGATATTGTCCAACTCTCAACTACCGATTCTGATATCAACCGACAGTCGTGGAATTAACACATTATTATGCCTAATTTTGTTGTGATGCCCCGCTGGATGCATTAAACAATGTAACAAGATTTTCCAAAATAAATCAACTCAAGTTATGGGGAAAAAAAAGGCCAACATGGCACTGCCATATTTATTATTGAAGTCACAAAGTGCATTATTTTTTTTAACATGCCTCAAAACAGCAGCTTGGGATTTGGGACATGCTCTCCCTGAGAGAGCATGAGGAGGTTGAGGTGTGGGGGGGAGGGGGGGTAGTAGCGGGGGGTGTATATTGTAGCGTCCCGGAAGAGTTAGTGCTGCAAGGGGTTCTGGGTATTTGTTCTGTTGTGTTTATGTTGTGTTACGGTGCGGATGTTCTCCCGAAATGTGTTTGTCATTCTCAGTTGGTGTGGGTTCACAGTGTGGCGCATATTTGTAACAGTGTTAAAGTTGTTTATACGGCCACCCTCAGTGTGACCTGTATGGCTGTTCACCAAGTAAGAGTTGCATTCACTTGTGTGTGTACGAAAAGCCGTAGATATTATTTGATTGGGCCGCCACACAAAGGCAGTGCCTCTAAGGTTTTCTTGGCGCTCTGTACTTCTCCCTACGTCTGTGTACCACTCCGTACAGCTCTGTTTTAAAAAGTCATAAATTTCACTTTTTGAAACCGATACCGATCATTTCCGATATCACATTTTAAAGCATTTATCGGTCGATAATATCGGCAGTCCGATATTATCGGACATCTCTAGATATTATATTTCTATATAATATATGCAATATATAACAATTACTATGTACAATATTACAGTATATGCAACAGCTCCAGTATAAAATAGAGAGTAGATCCAGCAGGAATTATACATTATAAACAAAGAGAGGTAGCGAGCATAGAAGCGGTCAGGTAATAGGCTGATATCATCTATTGCTGTATGGCGAGTGATTATGCAGCTGGATGGAGTGCGGAATGAAAGAGTTCTTGAATCGAATGTGCACTGTCCCTATGAAATAAATGAAATGAAATTAAATTGAAATCTTTGAACAATTATTTATAATGATTTGTATGAACATGCAGTCTTGTTTGGGCTATCCTTTCAAATGCATCCACATCTTATGCCTCCCCTAAAAAAAGATCTACACGTACGAAATGAAGATCATCAAAGTGGTCCCCGGTGACGCGGGCGGCTACAGGTGCGAGGTGACGGCCAAAGACAAATGTGACAGCTCTACCTTCGAGGTCTCCGTGGAGGGTAAGTGAAAGCGGATACAGGCTGCAGTCGCCCCTAATTTGCCATCCCTGCAACTTCTCCCATTTCAGCCTCCCAGCAAGAGGAGCAGGCGGACATTTTGTCTGCATTTAAGAGAGCGTAAGTGCGTGTTCGTAAGTGACAGCGTGCAAAAGCTTGACGCTCATTGCATTTATGCTTCCATCCACAAAGGGACGCGGGAGAGGATGATGGCGATCTGGACTTTAGCGCTCTTCTCAAAGCAGCTAAAAAGTGAGAACACTACCAAGCACAAACTCACATTAAGATAGACGCTCTACTGACTTGGAAACCACATGTGAAAGCAGTACAGTCTAAATTGGCTAAGGGTGTCTCCATTTAGTGGAAAATGCAGAAAATACTAAATCAAAATTCACTAAGAACGATATACTTAGTAGCTCTTTTAATGCCGCATTTACAGTATTGCACTGAAGTTTGGGGGCACACCTACAGGGACACTATTGAACCGCTATTTAAGCTCCAGAAAAAGGCAATTAGAATTAAAGCTGCAAGCAGCGATGGACGGGACCGACTTTGACGGCACATAAAATCCAAACCGGAGCAGTAATTAAAACTCTTTGGTCAACTTTTAATCAGAAGGGTTCAATCTCTTTCCTGTGCTAGTTTGAAGCCGACACGACAAACGCGCTCAGAGGAGATAATGTTTGAAAAAAAGTGACGGGTTTTTACAAAACGTTTGTTTTGAAGGTGGAATTGCAAACTTCATGTTGATTTTTGCTGGGTGTTGTCAAAATATGAAATGTAGGTCTAAGTGAGACCTACATAGAAGTTTTTGTTTCATGTCTCTGAGACATTCCTACTGGAAGTTACAGGCAGTTTTGTCTTTGATTTTTTTCCTAGGGGGCGCTAGAGCGCAATTTTGAGTTTTGGGGGTTTTTTTTGTTTTTTTTTATTAGATTGCAATTTTTGCCAGTCCTGATGTGTGTGTCCAGTTTGGTGAGTTTTGAAGTCTGTTAAGGAGGTCAAATTACAGCTCAAAAAGGCAAAAGTAACTGTTTTTAGTAAACTTTTGTTTTGAAGGGGGAATTGCCAACTTCCTGTTGATTTTTGCTGAAGGGTGTCAGTGTATGAAATCTAGATCTAAGTCAGACCTACATAGAGGTTTTTGTTTCATGTCTCTGAGACATTCCTACTGGAAGTTACAGGCAGTTTTGTCTTTGATTTTTTCCTAGGGGGCGCTAGAGCGCAATTTTCAGTTTTGGGGTTGGTTTTTTTTTTATTAGATTGCAATTTTTGCCAGTCCTGATGTGTGTGTCCAGTTTGGTGAGTTTTGGAGCCTGTTAAGTGGGTCAAATTACAGCTCAAAAAGGCAAAAGTAACTGTTTTTAATAAACTTTTGTTTTGAAGGGGGAATTGCCAACTTCCTGTTGATTTTTGCTGAAGGGTGTCAGTGTATGAAATCTAGATCTAAGTCAGACCTACATAGAGGTTTTTGTTTCATGTCTCGAAGACATTCCTACTGGAAGTTACAGGCAGTTTTGTCTGTGTTTTTTCCTAGGGGGCGCTAGAGCGCAATTTTGAGTTTTGGGGTTGGGTTTTTTATTAGATCGCAATTTTTGCCAGTCCTGATGTGTGTGTCCAGTTTGGTGAGTTTTGAAGCCTGTTAAGAGGGTCAAATTACAGCTCAAAAAGGCAAAAGTAACTGTTTTTAGTAAACTTTTGTTTTGAAGGGGGAATTGCCAACTTCCTGTTGATTTTTGCTGAAGAATGTCAATGTATGAAATGTAGGTCTAAGTCAGACCTACATAGAGGTTTTTGTTTCATGTCTCTTAGACATTCCTACTGGAAGTTAAAGGCAGTTTTGTCTGTGTTTTTCCCTAGGGGGCGCTAGAGCGCAATTTTGAGTTTTGGGGTTGGGTTTTTTATTAGATCGCAATTTTTGCCAGTCCTGATGTGTGTGTCCAGTTTGGTGAGTTTTGAAGCCTGTTAAGAGGGTCAAATTACAGCTCAAAAAGGCAAAAGTAACTGTTTTTAGTAAACTTTTGTTTTGAAGGGGGAATAGCCAACTTCCTGTTGATTTTTGCTGAAGAATGTCAATGTATGAAATGTAGGTCTAAGTCAGACCTACATAGAGGTTTTTGTTTCATGTCTCGAAGACATTCCTACTGGAAGTTACAGGCAGTTTTGTCTGTGTTTTTTCCTAGGGGGCGCTAGAGCGCAATTTTGAGTTTTGGGGTTGGGTTTTTTATTAGATGGCAATTTTTGCCAGTCCTGATGTGTGTGTCCAGTTTGGTGAGTTTTGAAGCCTGTTAAGAGGGTCAAATTACAGCTCAAAAAGGCAAAAGTAACTGTTTTTAGTAAACTTTTGTTTTGAAGGGGGAATTGCCAACTTCCTGTTGATTTTTGCTGAAGAATGTCAATGTATGAAATGTAGGTCTAAGTCAGACCTACATAGAGGTTTTTGTTTCATGTCTCGAAGACATTCCTACTGGAAGTTACAGGCAGTTTTGTCTGTGTTTTTTCCTAGGGGGCGCTAGAGCGCAATTTTGAGTTTTGGGGTTGGGTTTTTTATTAGATCGCAATTTTTGCCAGTCCTGATGTGTGTGTCCAGTTTGGTGAGTTTTGAAGCCTGTTAAGAGGGTCAAATTACAGCTCAAAAAGGCAAAAGTAACTGTTTTTAGTAAACTTTTGTTTTGAAGGGGGAATTGCCAACTTCCTGTTGATTTTTGCTGAAGAATGTCAATGTATGAAATGTAGGTCTAAGTCAGACCTACATAGAGGTTTTTGTTTCATGTCTTGAAGACATTCCTACTGGAAGTTACAGGCAGTTTGTCTGTGTTTTTTCCTAGGGGGCACTAGAGCGCAATTTTGAGTTTTGGGGTTGGGTTTTTTGATTAGATCGCAATTTTTGCCAGTCCTGATGTGTGTGTCCAGTTTGGTGAGTTTTGAAGTCTGTTAAGGAGGTCAAATTACAGCTCAAAAAGGCAAAAGTAACTGTTTTTAGTAAACTTTTGTTTTGAAGGGGCAATTGCAAACTTCCTGTTGATTTTTGCTGAAAAATGTCAATGTATGAAATCTAGGTCTAAGTCAGACCTACATAGAGGTTGTTGTTTCATGTCTCTTAGACATTCTTACTGGAAGTTAAAGGCAGTTTTGTCTGTGTTTTTTCCTAGGGGGCGCTAGAGCGCAATTTTGAGTTTTGGGGTTGGGTTTTTTATTAGATTGCAATTTTTGCCAGTCCTGATGTGTGTGTCCAGTTTGGTGAGTTTTGAAGCATGTTAAGGGGGTCAAATTACAGCTCAAAAAGGCAAAAGTAACTGTTTTTAGTAAACTTTTGTTTTGAAGGGGGAATTGCCAACTTCCTGTTGATTTTTGCTGAAGAATGTCAATGTATGAAATCTAGGTCAAAGTCAGACCTACATAGAGGTTTTTGTTTCATGTCTCTTAGACATTCCTACTGGAAGTTACAGGCAGTTTGTCTGTGTTTTTTCCTAGGGGGCGCTAGAGCGCAATTTTGAGTTTTGGGGTTGGGTTTTTTGATTAGATCGCAATTTTTGCTAGTCCTGATGTCTGTGTCCAGTTTGGTGAGTTTTGAAGTCTGTTAAGGAGGTCAAATTACAGCTCAAAAAGGCAAAAGTAACTGTTTTTAGTAAACTTTTGTTTTGAAGGGGAAATTGCAAACTTCCTGTTGATTTTTGCTGAAAAATGTCAATGTATGAAATCTAGGTCTAAGTCAGACCTACATAGAGGTTTTTGTTTCATGTCTCTTAGACATTCCTACTGGAAGTTAAAGGCAGTTTTGTCTGTGTTTTTTCCTAGGGGGCGCTAGAGCGCAATTTTGAGTTTTGAGGTTGGGTTTTTGATTAGATCGCAATTTCTGGCAGTCCTGATGTGTGTCCCCAGTTTGGTGAGTTTTGAAGCATGTTAAGGGGGTCAAATTACAGCTCAAAAAGGCAAAAGTAACTGTTTTTAGTAAACTTTTATTTTGAAGGGGGAATTGCCAACTTCCTGTTGATTTTTGCTGAAGAATGTCAATGTATGAAATCTAGGTCTAAGTCAGACCTACATAGAGGTTTTTGTTTCATGTCTCTACGACAAGCAGTTTTGTCTGTGTTTTTTCCTAGGGGGCACTAGAGCGCAATTTTGAGTTTTGGGGTTGGGTTTTTTATTAGATCGCAATTTTTGCCAGTCCTGATGTGTGTGTCCAGTTTGGTGAGTTTTGAAGCCTGTTAAATGGGTCAAATTACAGCTCAAAACGGCAAAAGTAACTGTTTTTAGTAAACTTTTGTTTTGAAGGGGGAATTGCCAACTTCCTGTTGATTTTTGCTGAAGGATGTCAGTGTATGAAATCTAGATCTAAGTCAGACCTACATAGAGGTTTTTGTTTCATGTCTCGAAGACATTCCTACTGGAAGTTACAGGCAGTTTTGTCTGTGTTTTTTCCTAGGGGGCACTAGAGCGCAATTTTGAGTTTTGGGGTTGGGTTTTTTGATTAGATCGCAATTTTTGCCAGTCCTGATGTGTGTGTCCAGTTTGGTGAGTTTTGAAGCCTGTTAAGTGGGTCAAATTACAGCTCAAAAAGGCAAAGGTAACTGTTTTTAATAAACTTTTGTTTTGAAGGGGGAATTGCCAACTTCCTGTTGATTTTTGCTGAAGGGTGTCAGTGTATGAAATCTAGATCTAAGTCAGACCTACATAGAGGTTTTTGTTTCATGTCTCGAAGACATTCCTACTGGAAGTTACAGGCAGTTTTGTCTGTGTTTTTTCCTAGGGGGCGCTAGAGCGCAATTTTGAGTTTTGGGGTTGGGTTTTTTATTAGATCGCAATTTTTGCCAGTCCTGATGTGTGTGTCCAGTTTGGTGAGTTTTGAAGCCTGTTAAGAGGGTCAAATTACAGCTCAAAAAGGCAAAAGTAACTGTTTTTAGTAAACTTTTGTTTTGAAGGGGGAATTGCCAACTTCCTGTTGATTTTTGCTAAAGAATGTCAATGTATGAAATGTAGGTCTAAGTCAGACCTACATAGAGGTTTTTGTTTCATGTCTCTTAGACATTCCTACTGGAAGTTAAAGGCAGTTTTGTCTGTGTTTTTTCCTAGGGGGCGCTGGAGCGCAATTTTGAGTTTTGGGGTTGGGTTTTTTGATTAGATCGCAATTTTTGCTAGTCCTGATGTCTGTGTCCAGTTTGGTGAGTTTTGAAGTCTGTTAAGGAGGTCAAATTACAGCTCAAAAAGGCAAAAGTAACTGTTTTTAGTAAACTTTTGTTTTGAAGGGGGAATTGCCAACTTCCTGTTGATTTTTGCTGAAGAATGTCAATGTATGAAATGTAGGTCTAAGTCAGACCTACATAGAGGTTTTTGTTTCATGTCTCGAAGACATTCCTACTGGAAGTTACAGGCAGTTTGTCTGTGTTTTTTCCTAGGGGGCGCTGGAGCGCAATTTTGAGTTTTGGGGTTGGGTTTTTTGATTAGATCGCAATTTCTGGCAGTCCTGATGTGTGTGTCCAGTTTGGTGAGTTTTTAAGCATGTTAAGGGGGTCAAATTACAGCTCAAAAAGGCAAAAGTAACTGTTTTTAGTAAACTTTTATTTTGAAGGGGGAATTGCCAACTTCCTGTTGATTTTTGCTGAAGAATGTCAATGTATGAAATCTAGGTCTAAGTCAGACCTACATAGAGGTTTTTGTTTCATGTCTCTACGACAAGCAGTTTTGTCTGTGTTTTTTCCTAGCGGGTGCTAGAGCTCAATTTTGACTTTTGGGGTTTGGTTTTTTGATTAGATGACAATTTTCGCCAGTCCTGATGTGTGTGTCAAATATGGTGAGTTTTGAAGCATGTTAAGGGGGTCAAATTACAGCTCAAAGAGGCGGCGGAATAATAATAATAATAAAACGCACAAAATACAATAGGGTCCTCTGTCCCAAAAGGACATTGCGGTCCCTAATTATGCATTATGCCCCATATAGAGCTCATACCAATGATCTGTTCATAATGAGTAATTTTCTTAAACTACATGATATAATCCAATACAGTTGCCTTCAAGTTATGTTTATGGCCTCACAAAGGGCTCTACCCGCAAATATACAGAGTCTGCTTTCACTCAGAGATGGTCCACATGAACTCAGGGGTGTCCTGAAATTCAGACATAACATGGGGTAAATTCCACATTCAAAGCTCAAACGTTATCTATAGCGGGGGTGAAAATGTGGGACAATGTGAGCGGATAAATTAAACTGTCTTCTAGCCTAAGAGTGTTCAACTTTGCGGTAAAAAATGTGTTGTTGGGAAACTATCAAAAACATGACTATTTGTTTGGACTATCTCAACTGTGGGACACAGGTGCAAAAGAACTCACTGTGGAATAAGGGACATAACACACCAGACAAGGCTTCAGAAGACGAAAGATATCCAGGCAATATGGAGCTAATCTCATGGTCGCTCAATGCTATTGACAAAAAAAAAAACTTGTCATTATCACCATTATAACCAACATATAAAACCAGCATATAAATTGATTGTAAATTAGGGGCAGGACATGAATAAGCATTCTAGCTTTTTTCCCGTATCCCTTATGGTGGGTGCCGTTGCTATATATGTCTGTCTGACGGAATAAATAAATTAATTCATTAATTCATTCTATCATTCACATGCTGTGTAATTGTTTCCTAATAATGGAATTTTCTCGCACGTTTTTAGGAAGAGGCCTGAAAAGGAGGAGGAGGAGATAGACGTGTGGGAATTGCTGAAGAACGCCCATCCGAGCGAGTATGAGAAAATCGCTTTCAAATACGGCATCACTGACCTGAGGGGCATGTTGAAGCGTCTGAAAAAGATGAAGAAGGTGGAGCCCAAGCAAAGCGAGGGTAAGTCAGGCGGGCGCGGGGGTAGGAGAGCGTTTTTTAAAGAACGAGGACAACCGGAGGAGACACGGTTCCACGTCTGCGCTTCTTGCAGCTTTCCTGAAGAGGCTGGAGTCTTGCTACACCGTGGACAAGGGCAAGAGAATCGTCCTCAAGTGTGAGGTGATCGATCCCAACGCCCAGGTCAAATGGTTGAAGAACGGCCAAGAGATCAAACCCTCTGCCAAGTACATGCTTCAAAAACACACACACACACACACACGCAATCATGTCATGTCATACTCTTTTTTTTAACACCCTGTGTGCAGAGCTCCATGCTGGACTCACACCCACACAAAAATTAGGCTGTAAATTAGTCATAGAGCTCAGATGATAGGCAGTGTTTCAAAAAAAATGCACAGCTAAAATTATCGTCCTCCACAAAGTCATACTTTGGACCGATGCTGCCATCAACACATTTTATTTTTAGGCCCTCATAAGAAGCCTCCCAGAGGGCTCACTAAGTCACACTGCCAAGACATCTTATGCCTCATGTGTGCTAATGTAGATAAAATAAGACCTCTAATTTAATGTTTCATGTGAAGGGAAAAGCTTTGAACACAAATGCATGCGAGACCTGCTGAATGAAAGATGCTAGTCTGGATCACAGCTGTTACATTTACAGTCGTGGTCAAACGTTTACATACACTTGTAAAGAACATAATGTCTTGAGTTTCCAATCATTTCTACAACTCTTATTTTTTTGTGATAGAGTGATTGGAGCACATACATGTTAGTCACAAAAGACATTCATGAAGGTTGGTTCTTTTATGAATTTGTTATGGGTCTACTGAAAATGTGACCAAATCTGCTGGGTCAAAAGTATACATACAGCCAGAGGTGTGGACTCGAGTCACATGACTTGGACTCGAGTCAGACTCGAGTCATGAATTTGATGACTTTAGACTCGACTTGACAAAATGTAAAAAGACTTGCAACTCGACTTAGACTTTAACATCAATGACTTGTGACTTCACTTGGACTTGAGCCTTTTGAATTGACATGACTTGACATGACTTGCTACTTTCCCCAAAACCCAAAGATGAAAAAGTTATTCGGGAGCGCTCCGTATTTTTCATTGTGTACTTGTCTATCAGCGTTGCGTGTGTCAGCTGGTGTGGTCTCAGTACAACAGCCAATCAAATTAGATCTGCTTTGTTTTCATCACACAGCATTCATCCAATCAAATTGCAGGACAACCAACAAAGAAGACATGTCCAAACCACACGCCAGTGAACAAAAAATGATACCTAAAATAATTTTGTTTGGGTATAAAAATTACGAGGTGGTCAACACAAAACGGTTTGCAGTATGCAACACATGCGGTTCGAAAATGACTGATGGAGAGGCAACAACTTCCAACTTCGTCCGGCATTTGAAGTTGCACAAAGAACGGTAAGTTTTGAATGTAAGATAACGTTTATTGGCTAAGTAACGTGACTTTTATTTGCTGTGTAGTTAAATCAGTGAGGCTGTAAACTCACTGCTAACGTTATAACGTTATTGCAAACACGGGAATCTGTTGCCGTTCACTACCTTATTCATACTTTTTGTTCAGTGATTTTTTTTAAGCAGGGTTACGTTAGTCAATATATCACACGTAACGTTAGACGGCGGTCAGCAGCACCGCGTATTTTAGCCACCTAAAAAAAGACAAAAATAGTCAAATAAAGGTCAGTTAAAATGTATACTATATTATGAATAAGTGTACCGTTTTAGCTAGCTTTCTGACATACTGTTGGTTGTTTACCTCAGTGGTCCCCAACCACCGGGCCACGGCCCGGTACTGGTCCGTGGATCGATTGGTATCGGGCCGCACAAGAAATAAATTTTTTTTCTTTTCTTTTTTTTAATTAAATCAACATAAAAAACACAAGATACACTTACAAGTAGTGCACCAACCCAAAACAACTCTCTCCCCCCTTTTGTTCTGGGCATTGAACATGAAGACTCTTCCTTCACTGTTCCGAGTGGCCATGAGAGTCTTGGCAGTGCCTGCCTCCAGTGCTCCAGTGGAGCGAGTTTTCAGCCATGGTGGCATCATACTACGCCCCCATCGTGCACAAATGACTGACAGACTCTTGGCTAATTTGGTCTTTTGCTAATGCACTGCAGCATAGGGCCCTGACATATAAAAAGTACAACTTTTTTGTTATGTTCACGTATATGTCATGTTTTTTCAATGTTAACACTTTTGTACAAATAAGTACATTTGCACTTTATTTTTCTATGTGTTTGTTCTGTAAAGGAATGAGTTAATGTTTAAAATGACTGGTTAATAGTGCTATTATAAAGTGCAATGTCAGCACAATTTTCTTTCCTGCAATTTAAAATGCACTTGTTTTAATAAATAAATACAGCGTTTGAAAAGCATACACAATCTGTGTTAATATATTAGTCTGTGGTTAAAAGGACTTGAAAGGACTCGAAACTCAAAATGCAGGACTTAGGACTTGACTTGAGACTTTCCAGTCTTGACTTTGGACTTGACTCGGGGCTTGCCTGTCTTGACTCCGGACTTGACTCGGACTTGAGGGCAAAGACTTGAGACTTACTTGTGACTTGCAAAACAATGACTTGGTCCCACCTCTGCATACAGCAATGTTAATATTTGGTTACATGTCCCTTGGCATGTTTCACTGCAATAAGGCGCTTTTGGTAGCCATCCACAAGCTTCTGGTTGAATTTTTATTGCTGAGTGTTGTGGCCATCTGACCACAGAACTTTCCTCCATGTGATGCCAGATGAAACAAAAATTGAGCTGTTTGGCCACAATACCCAGCAATATGTTTGGAGGAGAAAAGGTGAGGCCTTTAATCCCAGGAACATCAAGCCTACCGTCAAGCATGGTGGTGGATCAGCCCGGAGGTTGGGTCTTGGGCGCAGTTGGGTGTTCCAACTGGACAATGACCCCAAACGCACGTCAAAAGTGGTAAAGGAATGGCTAAATCAGGCTTAAATTAAGGTTTTAGAATGGCCTTCCCAAAGTCCTGACTTAAAACCCATTGAGAACATGTGGACAATGCTGAAGAGACAAGTCCATGTCAGAAAACCAACACATTTAGCTGAACTGCACCAATTTTGTCAAGAGGAAGTGGTCAAAAATTCAACCAGAAGCTTGTAGATGGCTACCAAAAGCGCCTAATTAC
This sequence comes from Nerophis lumbriciformis, assembly GCF_033978685.3. Lineage (NCBI taxonomy): Eukaryota > Metazoa > Chordata > Actinopteri > Syngnathiformes > Syngnathidae > Nerophis > Nerophis lumbriciformis. The sequence goes on along the minus strand of NC_084558.2, from coordinate 700,555 downwards.
AGTGAAACTTGTCAAGGGACATGTAACCAAATATTAACATTGCTGTATGTATACTTTTGACCCAGCAGATTTGCTCACATTTTCAGTAGACCCATAATAAATTCATAAAAGAACCAAACTTCATTAATGTTTTTTGTGACCAACAAGTATGTGCTCCAATCACTCTATCACAAAAAAATAAGAGTTGTAGAAATTATTGGAAACTCAAGACAGCCATGACATTATGTTCTTTACAAGTGTATGTAAACTTTTGACCACGACTGCATATCCATGGTAACAACTTGAGTTTAATGTTTGGCTGTTAAACACATTTTGAAGTGTTTACTCAGTGACGTCCAGCTTTGAAATATTGTTTTCAGTAAGGATAGCACCACTGTGCACAATATGGATATTTAATTTGATTCATTTCAACAATTGCAATTTCAATTGAATGTGGAATTCTATGCATTGCAATTCAGAGAACATCCTTATGTCATGTTTAACAAAAGATTTTGACCTAAATGATAAAATGCTTAACAAATACTAAAATTAAACACATTTTGAAGTATTTTCCCACCATTTCCTCATAATTTGAAAGTAACAATGTCAATGACTTTTAGTTTTAAACTTATAGAATTTACTGAAATGTAACACTCAGCATACTGGCAAGATAACTATAAGTAACAATAGCCATGCTTTTTTACTTTTGCACCAACAAAACCGGCTAAAATGCTAACAGGACACCAAAAAAGTAACAGTTTTTCTGACTTTCAAAATTGGCTAAATGCTAACATGTTAACACTAATCATGCTAACAGTTGACATGCCAATCCATATCCCTTATTATCCACAAGTTTTAGTTTTAAACCAACACAATTGATTAAAATGTAACACTCAACATGTTACCAAGATAACTACAAGTAACAACAGCCATGATCCTTATAAAATTGACTAAAAGGCTATCATGCTAGCAACTATCTTATCTATATCTTTTAGTTGTATACAATACTCATAAAACTGGCTAAAATGCTAGCGTGCTAGTTAAGAAGCCATAACGATTATTATCCAGGATTTTTTATTTTATACTTACAAAATTGGCTAAAACGCTTTTATCATGTTAAACTGTTAATGTGCTGGCGAGACAGCACCATGTAATATCAATGACTTGTAGTTTTATACCTAAAAAAATTGGCTAATATGCTAATACTGAGCATGCTAACAGTTTACATGCTAGCAAGTTAGCACCGAGTAACAACACCCGTTGCAAGGCTGTTTTTTCATTTATTTTTTTATATAGCCCCAAGCATTAAATTCTATCAAAACTGGCTAAAATGCTAACAGTTAGCATGTTCAGAGGGTCAACACCAAAAAAGAAACAACATTTATGACTTTTAGTTGTATACAGTACTTATAAAACTGTCTAAAATGCTAGTGTGCTAGTTAAGAAGCCATAACGATTATTATCCAGGATTTTTAATTTTATACTTAAAAAAATTGGCTAAAACGCTAACATTTTGCATGTTAACTGTTAATGTGCTGGCGAGACAGCACCATGTAATATCAATGACTTGTAGTTTTATACCGAAACAATTGGCTAAGATGCTAACACCTAGCATGCTAACAGTTTACATGCTAGCAAGTTAGCACCAAGTAACAACACCCATTGCATGGCTGTTTTTTTTTTAATTTTATACAGCCCCAACCATTAAATTCTCTCAAAACTGGCTAAAATGCTAACAGTTAGCATGTTCAGAGGGTCAACACCAAAAAAGAAACAACATTAATGACTTTTAGTTGTATACAGTACTTATAAAACTGTCTAAAATGCTAGCGTGCTAGTTAAGAAGCCATAATGATTAATATCCAGGATTTTTAATTTTATACTTAAAAAATTGGCTAAAACGCTAACATTTTGCATGTTAACTGTTACTGTGCTGGCGAGACAGCACCATGTAATATCAATGACTTTTAGTTTTATACCTAAACAATTGGCTAAGATGCTAACACTTAGCATGCTAACAGTTTACATGCTAGCAAGTTAGCACCAAGTAACAACACCCGTTGCATGGCTGTTTTTTTTTTTTTTATATAGCCCCAACCATTAAATTCTCTCAAAACTGGCAAAAATGCTAACAGTTAGCATGTTCAGAGGGTCAACACCAAAAAAGAAACAGCATTTATGACTTTTAATTGTATACAGTACTCATAAAACTGGCTAAAATGCTAGCGTGCTAGCTAAGATCATACTTGCCAACCCTCCCAGATTTTCCGGGAGACTCCCGAAATTCAGTGCCTCTGCCGAAAACCTCCGGGGACAAATTTTCTCCCGAAAATCTCCCGAAATTCAGGCGGACCTGAGTTACGTGTCGACAGCCTGTTTTCACGTCCGCTTTCCCACAATACAAACAGCATGCCTGCCCAATCACGTTATAACTGTAGAATGATCGAGGGCGAGTTCTTGGTTTCTTATGTGGGTTTATTGTTAGGCAGTTTCATTAACGTCCTCCCAGCGGAGCAACAACACACAACAACAGCAGTCACGTTTTCGTCTACCGTAAAGCAGTTTGTCTGCCGTAAACAGCAATGTTGTGACACTCTTAAACAGGACAATACTGCCATCTACTGTACATGCATATGTGACAATAACATCTACGGCTTTTAGAGAGTGCAGTGCACAACAAGGAGACGAAGGAGAATGCATCATCAGAGAGGGTGTTCAGCATGGTTAGAAAAATAGTGACAGAGAATAGAACAAGGATGGACAATTCAACCCTTAACTCAACAATGAGTAGATGAGTGTTATGTGTACCAAGCCCCAACCATTAAATTCTCTCAAAACTGGCTAAAATGCTAACAGTTAGCATGTTCAGAGGGTCAACACCAAAAAAGAAACAGCATTTATGACTTTTAGTTGTATACAGTACTTATAAACCTGGCTAAAATGCTAGCGTGCTAGTTAAGATTCCATAATGATTAATATCCAGGTTTTTAATTTTATACTTACAAAATTGGCTAAAACGCTAACATTTTGCATGTTAACTGTTAATGTGCTGGCGAGACAGCACCATGTAATATCAATGACTTTTAGTTTTATACCGAAACAATTGGCTAAGATGCTAACACCTAGCATGCTAACAGTTTACATGCTAAATAAATGAACACTAAAATTCAAGTATTTCTCTTATTTTTATATATATATATATATATATATATATATATATATATAGAGAGAGAGAGAGAGAGAGAGAGAGAGAGAGAGAGAGAGAGAGAGAGAGAGAGAGAGCTAGAATTCACTGAAAATCAAGTATTTCCTATATATATATATATATATATATATATATATATATATATATATATATATATATATATATATATATATATATATATATATATATATGAAATACTTGACTTGGTGAATTTTAGCTGTAAATATACTCCTCCCCTCTTAACCACACCCCCAACCACGCCCCCTCCCCGCCCCCACCTCCCGAAATAGGAGGTCTCAAGGTTGGCAAGTATGGTTAAGATGCCATAACGATTATTATCCAGGATTTTTTATTTTATACTTACAAAATTGGCTAAAACGCTAACATTTAGCATGTTAACTGTTAATGTGCTGGCGAGACGGCACCATGTAATATCAATGACTTTTAGTTTTATACCTAAAAAATGTGGCTAAGATGCTAACACTTAGCATGCTAACAGTTTACATACTAGCAAGTTAGCACCAAGTAACAACACCTATTGCATGACTGTTTTTTTTGTTGGTTTTTTTAGCCCCATCCATTAAATCCTCTTTAGGCCACGATAAACCTATAGAGCTGCCATAGAGGCCTGGTCCTCCTTATAAAGAACCATTGTAGCATTGATGAGTCAAGATTAGTACATCAAGTAATGCTCCCTGAAATCACATCTGAAGGCATTTGATCAGAAGAAGCCGACTTGATCGCTGGCTGTTTGACATCTAACGTGTCACTTTCAAGGTACTTGATGGAGACAAACGGGAACGTCAGAACGCTCACCATCAACAGGACCAGCCTGGCCGACGACGCCGCGTACGAGTGCGTGGTTGACGATGACAAGTGTTTCACCGAGGTGTTCGTCAAAGGTGCGTCATCTTTTCCCCTTCTGTCTGTTAATGACGCTGACCGGACCATCGTTACATTTGTACCCAGAGCCTCCTGTGACTATCACCAAGCTTATGGATGACTACCATGTGGTGGTGGGAGAGAGAGTGGAGTTTGAGGTTGAGGTGTCGGAGGAGGGCGCCCACGTGATGTGGTCAGTATATACACCCTGCATTCAATCATACTTCATATGTGCTTGAATTATTTACTTGAATAAAATGACTAAAATACAGTTTATAATAGGCTGACCATATTCTCAAATCCCAAAAAGAGGACACATATACAGGTAAAAGCCAGTAAATTAGAATATTTTGAAAAACTTGATTTATTTCAGTAATTGCATTCAAAAGGTGTAACTTGTACATTATATTTATTCATTGCACACAGACTGATGCATTCAAATGTTTATTTCATTTAATTTTGATGATTTGAAGTGGCAACAAATGAAAATCCAAAATTCCGTGTGTCACAAAATTAGAATATTACTTAAGGCTAATACAAAAAAGGGATTTTTAGAAATGTTGGCCAACTGAAAAGTATGAAAATGAAAAATATGAGCATGTACAATACTCAATACTTGGTTGGAGCTCCTTTTGCTTCAATTACTGCGTTAATGCGGCGTGGCATGGAGTCGATGAGTTTCTGGCACTGCTCAGGTGTTATGAGAGCCCAGGTTGCTCTGATAGTGGCCTTCAACTCTTCTGCGTTTTTGGGTCTGGCATTCTGCATCTTCCTTTTCACAATACCCCACAGATTTTCTATGGGGCTAAGGTCAGGGGAGTTGGCGGGCCAATTTAGAACAGAAATACCATGGTCCGTAAACCAGGCACGGGTAGATTTTGCGCTGTGTGCAGGTGCCAAGTCCTGTTGGAACTTGAAATCTCCATCTCCATAGAGCAGGTCAGCAGCAGGAAGCATGAAGTGCTCTAAAACTTGCTGGTAGACGGCTGCGTTGACCATGGATCTCAGGAAACAGAGTGGACCGACACCAGCAGATGACATGGCACCCCAAACCATCACTGATGGTGGAAACTTTACACTAGACTTCAGGCAACGTGGATCCTGTGCCTCTCCTGTCTTCCTCCAGACTCTGGGACCTCGATTTCCAAAGGAAATGCAAAATTTGCATGGTTGGGTGATGGTTTGGGGTGCCATGTCATCTGCTGGTGTCGGTCCACTCTGTTTCCTGAGATCCAGGGTCAACGCAGCCGTCTACCAGCAAGTTTTAGAGCACTTCATGCTTCCTGCTGCTGACCTGCTCTATGGAGATGGAGATTTCAAGTTCCAACAGGACTTGGCGCCTGCACACAGGCAAAATCTACCCGTGCCTGGTTTACGGACCATGGTATTTCTGTTCTAAATTGGCCCGCCAACTCCCCTGACCTTAGCCCCATAGAAAATCTGTGGGGTATTGTGAAAAGGAAGATGCAGAATGCCAGACCCAAAAACACAGAAGAGTTGAAGGCCACTATCAGAGCAACCTGGGCTCTCATAACACCTGAGCAGTGCCAGAAACTCATCGACTCCATGCCACGCCGCATTAACGCAGTAATTGAGGCAAAAGGAGCTCCAACCAAGTATTGAGTATTGTACATGCTCATATTTTTCATTTTCATACTTTTCAGTTGGCCAACATTTCTAAAAATCCCTTTTTTGTATTAGCCTTAAGAAATATTCTAATTTTGTGACACACGGAATTTTGGATTTTCATTTGTTGCCACTTCAAATCATCAAAATTAAATGAAATAAACATTTGAATGCATCAGTCTGTGTGCAATGAATATATATATTGTACAAGTTACACCTTTTGAATGCAATTACTGAAATAAATCAAGTTTTTCAAAATATTCTAATTTACTGGCTTTTACCTGTGTATATATATATATATATATATATATATATATATATATATATATATATATATATATATATATATATATATATATATATATATATATATATATATATAAGTGCACACTTTTTTTTCAGGTTGAACATAATTATGAATAATTCGGGTAATTATTTTTGAACAAATATTTTGTATTTGTTTTTGTATTTCATTTATTTGACCTTCTAGTTTTTTCCAGATTCAAATCTTATTTTTTACAGTTTCACATTTGTTGAAGTTTCAAAACTTTTTTTTCAAATCCAATTTTTTTTTTTTTTCAGTTTCAAATTTTTGGTCCAAATATAGTATGGGAGACGTGTTATCAACTGGGAGGAATGTGAAATCGAGACAGACAGCTTATCAAAAAGGATAGGGGGGGGTCCACTAGCACAGGTTACCCAAAATGTTGAAAGTGTCACGACTTGGACTATGGAGTTTTTGTTTTCCCAAGATGCAAGTGAATTTGGATCGGACATGGCTTGAAGGTGGGTTCATGATTTATTTATTACTATCAAAAAGGAACAAACGAAAAGCGCGGAGGTAAAAAAAACTTGGCGAATGAAAACAAAACTTGCACAAAGGCAAAAACTGAACACGAAATAAAAAACACTTACTGTGGCATGGGACCGTGAACAGGGCTTGAAACGAGAGGATAGCAAGGTTAGAAAAGATATGACACCAGAACGAACAACAGAAAATGAAAAGCTTAAATAACACAGACATGATTAACAGGTGCGTGACTCAAAACAGGTGCGTGACATGACAGGTGAAAACTAATGGGTTGCTATGGTGACAAACAAGAGTGCACAGTGAGTCCAAACGTGGAACAGGTGAAACTAATGGGTAACCATGGAAACAAGACAAGGGAGTGAAAAGCCAGAAACTAAAGAGTCCAATAACTAAACAAAACAAAACATGACTAAAACAAAACATGATTACACAGACATGACAGAAAGAGCCATATTGGACCAAAAATACAAAAAAAAAAATCTGTCTGTAGCCGCAAAAAATTAAAAGGCTTTTATAAGTGATATATTGAAGTCAACACATGATATAAGTCTCTATATTAGCTATATTAGTCAAATGCAGAGGATAATCTCACCCACTCATTGGTACATGAACTTGAACTTATTAGCCTACTATCAAAATGACTATGTGGCACAGGCTGACACAACTCTTCGTTGACAGAAATGTTGAAATGTAATATTTAAGCTACGCATTTTTACAACATTGAAAAATATTAGTAAAACTTCTGAGGGGGTGAGCTAACTCCTTTACCATGAATTGATTTACGTGGACCCCGACTTAAACAAGTTGAAAAACTTATTCGGGTGTTACCATTTAGTGGTCAATTGTGTGGAATATGTACTGTACTGTGCAATCTACTAATAAAAGCTTCAATCAATTCAATCAATCAATCCTGGAAATGACTGTCTTAGAATGGCCAAAGGTATAGATGTGTGTGTCCAAGTTAAAGAAAACGGCAGGCTGTCTTCTTCTAATGGATGTATAACAATCTATGCAAGCTGGGTTACGTTTGCTGTGGTCTGGAACAACATGGCACACAAACAACTATCAGAAATGCAGCCAATATTACATACACATTCTGTGTCATGAGAAATGCAGATATAAATTAAATACACAGAGGATATAGGAAAATAAATGATGCAATACGTACATAAAGCTAGCCTAAATAGCATGTTAGCATCGATTAGCTTGCAGTCATGACCAAATATTAACATTGCTGTATGTATACTTTTGACCCCAGCAGATTTGGTCACATTTTCAGTAGACCCATAATAAATTCATAAAAGAACCAAACTTCATGAATGTTTTTATGTGACCAACAAGTATGTGCTCCAATCACTCTATCACAAACAATGAGAGTTGTAGAAATTACAGATACACAGATACAACTGTATCTACGACGGATACTGCAATACAAAATAGTCTCTCTCTTTTTGATGAAATAACATTAGAGGAACTATTACAGCGTGTAAGTGGGATAAAACAAACAACATGTTTACTTGACCCACTTCCTGGGAAACTTATCAAGGAGCTTTTTGTATTATTAGGTCCATCAGTGCTAAATATTATAAACGTATCACTTTCCTCTGGCACTGTTCCCCTAGCATTCAAGAAAGCGGTTATTCATCCTCTGCTCAAAAGACCTAACCTTGATCCTGACCTCATGGTAAACTACCGACCGGTGTCCCACCTTCCCTTTATTTCGAAAATCCTCGAAAAAATTGTCGCACAGCAGCTAAATGAACACTTAGTGTCTAACAATCTCTGTGAACCTTTTCAATCCGGTTTCAGGGCAAATCACTCTACGGAGACAGCCCTCGCAAAAATGACTAATGATCTACTGCTAACGATGGATTCTGATGCGTCATCTATGTTGCTGCTTCTTGATCTTAGCGCTGCTTTCGATACCGTCGATCATAATATTTTATTAGAGCGTATCAAAACACGTATTGGTATGTCAGACTTAGCTTTGTCGTGGTTTAACTCGTATCTTACTGACAGGATGCAATGCGTCTCCCATAATAATGTGACCTCGGACTATGTTAAGGTAACGTGCGGAGTTCCTCAGGGTTCGGTTCTTGGCCCTGCACTCTTTAGTATTTACATGCTGCCGCTAGGCGACATCATACGCAAATACGGTGTTAGCTTTCACTGTTATGCTGATGACACCCAACTCTACATGCCCCTAAAGCTGACCAACACGCCGGATTGTAGTCAGCTGGAGGCGTGTCTTAATGAAATTAAACAATGGATGTCCGCTAACTTCTTGCAACTCAACGCCAAGAAAACGGAAATGCTGATTATCGGTCCTGCTAAACACCGACATTTATTTAATAATACCACCTTAACATTTGACAACCAAACAATTACACAAGGCGAATCAGTAAAGAATCTGGCTATTATCTTCGACCCAACTCTCTCCTTTGAGTCACACATTAAGAGTGTTACTAAAACGGCCTTCTTTCATCTCCGTAATATCGCTAAAATTCGTTCTATTTTATCCACTAGCGACGCTGAGATCATTATTCATGCGTTCGTTACGTCTCGTCTCGACTACTGTAACGTATTATTTTCGGGTCTCCCTATGTCTAGCATTAAAAAATTACAGTTGGTACAAAATGTAAGGTTTTACTACTTACGTATAAAATACTACACGGTCTAGCTCCGTCCTATCTTGTCGATTGCATTGTACCATATGTCCCGGCAAGAAATCTGCGTTCAAAGAACTCCGGCTTATTAGTGATTCCCAGAGCCCAAAAAAAGTCTGCGGGCTATAGAGCGTTTTCTATTCGGGCTCCAGTACTATGGAATGCCCTCCCGGTAACAATTAGAGATGCTACCTCAGTAGAAGCATTTAAGTCCCATCTTAAAACTCATTTGTATACTCTAGCCTTTAAATAGCCCCCCTGTTAGACCAGTTGATCTGCCGTTTCTTTTCTTTTCTCCTCTGCTCCCCTTTTCCTTGAGGGGGGGGGGGCACAGGTCCGGTGGCCATGGATGAAGTGCTGGCTGTCCAGAGTCGGGACCCGGGGTGGACCGCTCGCCTGTGCATCGGCTGGGAACATCTCTGCGCTGCTGACCCGTCTCCGCTCGGGATGGTGTCCTGCTGGCCCCACTATGGACTGGACTCTTACTATTATGTTGGATCCACTATGGACTGGACTCTCACAATATTATGTCAGACCCACTCGACATCCATTGCTTTCGGTCTCCCCTAGAGGGGGGGGGGGGGTTACCCACATATGCGGTCCTCTCCAAGGTTTCTCATAGTCATTCACATCGACGTCCCACTGGGGTGAGTTTTTCCTTGCCCGTATGTGGGCTTTGTACCGAGGATGTCGTTGTGGCTTGTGCAGCCCTTTGAGACACTTGTGATTTAGGGCTATATAAATAAAGATTGATTGATTGAGATTGATACTGGAAACTCAAGACAGCCATGACATGATGTCTTTCACAAGTGTATGTAAACTTTTGACCACAAGTGTACTGTATATATTACTTCCATTTTGATTATTTTTGTAAACATTTTTTTACATTTCTAAAGTATTTTCTGTTATATTTTCATGTATATATTAACATATGTCATTTTTGCTTACTCGAGGATGTATTTTAATTATATATATCAAATTCAACATTTGCTTGCAGGTTCTTTGAGGATCAGGAAATCCTCAAAGATAGCGATTCTGCTAAGTTCCGTTTCAAGAAAGACGGAAGGAAGCACACGCTCATCATCCTGGAAGCCACGCTTAATGACATCGGCATGTACCACGCTTGGACCAACGGCGGTCATACCAAGGGAGAGCTGGAGGTGGAAGGTACTACCGGGAGTCCATTTCTGTCTTCTTATTGGACACGAACAGCATTGCAAAGATGAACTCGTCTTGTGTGTGGTCCAGAAAAGGAACTGGAGGTGCTGCAGGACATCGCTGATCTGACAGTGAAGGCGACCGACCAGGCTGTGTTCAAGTGCGAGGTGTCAGACGAAAAGGTCACAGGGAAGTGGTTTAAAGATGGCGTGGAGGTGATGCCAAGCGAGCGCTTCAAAATGACTCATATCGGAAGGTACACATGAGGGACGAAACATAACAAATGAAAAGTAGAGATGTCCGATAATATCGAACTGCCGATATCATCGGCCGATAAATGCTTTAAACTGTGATATCGGAAATTATCGGTATCGGTTTCAAAAAGTAAAATGTATGACTTTTTAAAACGTCGATGTACGGAGTGGTACACGGACGTAGGGAGAAGTACAGAGCGCCAATAAACCTTAATCAAATCAAATCAAATCAAATCAACTTTATTTATAGAGCACATTTAAAATTTACCACAGGGGTAGCCAAAGTGCTGTACAATGAGCAGGTTAAAAGATAAAACGAGTACCGAGCAAACACAACACAACACAAACAGAACACGATAAAAAATAAATAATTAAAATAGAATTAATAAAAACATAAAAACATAAAAACAGGATCACAGCAGGTGTATTATGGGGCGCCATTGCAGGATGGATATCACTCAGTGTTAAAAGCCATGGAATAAAAGTATGTTTTTAAGAGAGATTTAAAAACAGGAAGAGAGGAGGCTTGTCTAACACTCAGGGCTAGGTCGTTCCAGAGCTTGGGAGCAGCAACGGCGAAAGCTCCGTCACCTCTAAGCTTCAGCCTTGTGTCAGGGACCGTCAACAGCAGCTGATCGGCTGATCTTAAGGATCGGGTGGGGCAGTAAGACTGAAGGAGGTCGGAGAGATAGGTTGGCGCGAGGTTGTTTAGACATTTAAAAACAAATAAAAGGAGTTTAAAATGTATTCGGTAGCGCACAGGGAGCCAGTGAAGGGACGCTAAAATAGGGGTGATGTGCTCACTGCCTTTGCGTGCCGGCCCAATCACATAATATCTACGGCTTTTCACACACACAATTGAATGCAAGGCATACTTGGTCAACAGCCATACAGGTCACACTGAGGGTGGCCGTATAAACAACTTTTAACACTGTCTCAAATATGCGCCACACTGTGAACCCACACCAAACAAGAATGACAAAACACATTTCGGGAGAACATCCGCACCGTAACACGACATAAACACAACGGAACAAATACCCAGAACCCCTTGCAGCACTAACTCTTCCTGGACGCTACAATATACACCCCCTGCTACCTACCCCCCCACCTCAACCCCGCCCACCTCAACCTCCTCATGCTCTCTCAGGGAGAGCATGTCCCACATTCCAAGATGCTGTTTTGAGGCATGTTAAAACAAATTATGCACTTTGTGACTTCAATAATAAATATGGCAGTGCCATGTTGGCATTTTTTTTTGCCATAACTTGAGTTGATTTATTTTGGAAAACCTTGTTACATTGTTTAATGCATCCAGCGGGGCATCACAACAAAATTAGGCATAATAATGTGTTAATTCCACGACTGTATATATCGGTATCGGTTGATATCGGAATCGGTAATTAAGAGTTGGACAATATCGGCAAAAAAGCCATTATCGGACATCTCTAATGAAAAGCATAGCTGAATAAATGGCTTTAATGTGTGTCAGGTTTCATCGTCTGGTCATTGACGACGTAAAGCCGGGAGATGCTGGAGACTACACATTTGTTCCTGATGGATACGCTCTGTCACTTTCCGCTAAACTCAACTTCCTGGGTGAGAGAGAAATTGCCAAAGTGGCGTGGTTGATCAGCAGCATGCACCACTAAACCGTTTCTTCTTCCGCTTGGAACAGAAATCAAGATCGACTACGTGCCCCGACAAGGTAAGTCCACTTGAACGACCTCAGGAATATTACGAGAAGCTTGCAATGATCCGGCTGTCGCCCACTTCAAGATCCACCAAAGATCCACCTGGACACCACCGGAAACATGGTGTCCCAAAACACCATTATTCTGGTGGCTGGCAACAAGCTGCGTCTGGATGTGGAGATCACAGGAGAACCGGCACCCACCGTGGTCTGGTCCAAAGGAGACGTGGTGAGGATGTAAACACAAACTGCCCAAAACATTTACAAAGATAACAGTAGTCAAATTGCATTGCTTTTAGTTTGGGAGCCATTCCATAGAATCAGTGCCATCCATTTCCTACCGCTTTTCCTTTTCGGGGTTGCGGGGGGTTCGGGCGGTAGGCGGGGTACACCCTCTACAAGTCTCCACCTCATCACAGGGCCAACACAGATAGACAGACAACATTCACACTCACATTCACACACTAGGGGCCAATTTAGTTTTGCCAATCAACCTATCCCCAGGTGCACGTTTTTGGAGGTGGGAGGAAGCCGGAGTACCCGGAGGGAACCCACGCAGTCACGGGGAGAGCATGCAAACTCCACACAGAAAGATCCCGAGCACAGGATCGAACCCAGGTCTTTCGTATTGTGAGGCAGACGCACTTATCGCTCTACTACCGTGCTGCCCAGAATCAGTGCCATTTGACAAAATAATCTCAAATGTGTGTCTTTTCGGACTCTAAATTAACACTAGAGATGTCCGATAATGGCTTTTTTGCCGATATCCGATATTCCCATATTGTCGAACTCTTAATTACCGATTCCGATATCAACCGATACCGATATATACCGTCGTGGAATTAACACATTATTATGCCTAATTTTGTTGTGATGCCCCGCTGGATGCATTAAACAATGTAACAAGGTTTTCCAAAATAAATCAACTCAAGTTATGGAAATAAATGCCAACTTTGCACTGCCATATTTATTATTGAAGTTTTTTTAACATGCCTCAAAACAGCAGCTTGGAATTTGGGACATGCTCTCCCTGAGAGAGCATGAGGAGGTTGAGGTGGGCGGGGTTGGGGGGCGGAGGGTAGGGGATAGCGGGGGGTGTATATTGTAGCGTCCCGGAAGAGTTAGTGCTGCAAGGGGTTCTGGGTATTTGTTCTGTTGTGTTTATGTTGTGTTACGGTGCGGATGTTCTCCCGAAATGTGGTTGTCATTCTCGTTTGGCGTGGGTTCACAGTGTGGCGCATATTTGTAACAGTGTTAAAGTTGTTTATGCGGCCACCCTCAGTGTGACCTGCATGGCTGTTGACCAAGTATGCTTGCATTCACTTGTGTGTGTGAAAAGCCGTAGATATAATGTGACTGGGCCGGCACGCAAAGGCAGTGCCTTTAAGGTTTATTGCCGCTTTGTACTCCTCCCTACGTCCGTGTACACAGCGGCGTTAAAAAAAGTCATAAATTGTACTTTTTGAAGCCGATACCGATAATTTTGAAACCGATACCGATAATTTACGATATTACATTTTAAAGCATTTATCGGCCGATAATATCGGCAGTCCGATATTATCGGACATCCCTAATTAACACCCATATTAGACACTCAAACAGGTGTATTGGCCCATTTCTGGCAACTTTATTTTTTTATTTTTTGTGAGCCAATGACAACTAATTTGAGTAACAGGACTGGAGGCAACACGAGTGAGTTTTCAGCACAGAGTCCACAAATACATGAGATATAGCAACATGGCGTTTATACTAACACGTAAACACATAACAAATGGTCATTTAACAATCACCTCGGCCTCACCATGGTCTGAATGATGCAATTTCCTAGGGGCCATGTGGCTTGGGAAATATTTACATTTTTTTCAGAGGGAGTGATGTGTTAGAGCAGACCTGGGCAAAATACGGCCCGCGGGCCACACGCGGCCCCTTAAGATTTTCAATCACATAATATCTACGGTTTTTGCACAAACACAAATGAATGCAATGGTCAACAGCCATACAGGTCACACTGAGGGTGGCCGTATAAACAACTTTAACAGTGTTACAAATATGCGCCACACTGTGAACCCACACCAAACGAGAATGACAAACACATTTCGGGAGAACATTTGCACCGTAACACAACATAAAAACAACAGAACTTATACTCAGAACCCCTTGCAGCACTAACTCTTCCGGGACGCTATAATATACACCCCCCGCTATCCCCTACCCCCTCCACCTCAACCCCGCCCACCTCAAACTTCTTATGCTCTCTCAGGGAGAGCATGTCCCAAATTCCAAGCTGCTGTTTTGAGGCATGTTAAAAAAAATAATGCACTTTGTGACTTCAATAATAAATATGTCAGTGCCATGTTGGCATTTTTTTTGCCATAACTTGAGTTGATTTATTTTGGAAAACCCTGTAACATTGTTTAAAGCATCCAGCGGGGCATCACAAGAATATTAGGCATAATAATGTGTTAATTCCACGACTGTATACATCGTATCGGTTGATATCGGAATTGGTCATTAAGAGTTGGACAATATCGGAATATCGGTTTTCTGCAAAAAAAAAAAAAAGCCATTAACGGACATCTCTAATTAAAAGGGAGCAAACCATTCACTTTCTGAATAAAATCAATTAGTGATCGTTGAAGTCCCCACTTGCTACATACAGTAGCCAACATTTTAATAAAACTACAAAGCCATGCATTTTTATTATGGGCTCATTTTGCCACTGAGGTCTCCATCCGGTTCCTAAGAAATACAAAGTTGATCTGGCTTCAAGTTTCTCTGCATGGTTCACTGTTCTGAAATAGCTTCAGGACAAACATGAGCCCTGCTTCTAACTTTAGACGAAGATATTTTCACTCTACTCCCTTAAAGCACACGTGACCATGGATGCATATGCTATATTCCTCAAATAGGTTCAATCAATCAATCAATCAATGTTTATTTATATAGCCCTAAATCACAAGTGTCTCAAAGGGCTGCACAAGCCACAACGACATCCTCGGTATAGCCCACATAAGGGCAAGGAAAAACTCACCCCAGTGGGACGTCGATGTGAATGACTATGAGAAACCTTGGAGAGGACCGCATATGTGGATAACCCCCCCCCTCTAGGGGAGACCGAAAGCAATGGATGTCGAGTGGGTCTGACATAATATTGTGAGAGTCCAGTCCATAGTGGATCCAGCATAACAGTAAGAGTCCAGTCCACAGTGGGGTCAGCAGGAAACCATCCCGAGCGGAGACGGGTCAGCAGCGCAGAGATGTTCCCAACCAATATACAGGCGAGCGGTTCACCCCGGGTACCGACCCCGGACAGCCAGCACCCCATCCATGGCCACCGGATCTGTGTGTCTTCCCCTCCACAAGGGATAGGGGGGAGCAGAGGAGAAAAGAAAAGAAACGGCAGATCAACTGGTCTTAAAAAGGGGGGCTATTCAAAGGCTAGAGTATACAAATGAGTTTTGAGATGGGACTTAAATGTTTCTACTGAGGTAGCATCTCTAATTGTTACCGGGAGGGCATTCCATAGTACTGGAGCCCGAATAGAAAACGCTCTACAGCCCGCAGACTTTTTTTGGGCTCTGGGAATCACTAATAAGCCGGAGTTCTTTGAACGCAGATTTCTTGCCGGGACATATGGTACAATACAATCGGTAAGATAGGCTGGAGCTAGACCGTGTAGTATTTTATACGTAAGTAGTAAAACCTTAAAGTCGCATCTTAAGTGCACAGGAAGCCAGTGCAGGTGAGCCAGTATAGGCGTAATATGATCAAACTTTCTTGTTCTTGTCAAAAGTCTAGCAGCCGCATTTTGTACCAACTGTAATCTTTTAATGCTAGACATAGGGAGACCCGAAAATAATACGTTACAGTAATCGAGACGAGACGTAACGAACGCATGAATAATGATCTCAGCGTCGCTAGTGGACAAAATGGAACGAATTTTAGCGATATTACGGAGATGAAAGAAGGCCGTTTTAGTAACACTCTTAATGTGTGACTCAAAGGAGAGAGTTGGGTCGAAGATAATACCCAGATTCTTTACTGAGTCGCTTTGTGTAATTGTTTGGTTGTCAAATGTTAAGGTGGTATTATCAAATAAATGTCGGTGTTTAGCAGGACCGATAATCAGCATTTCCGTTTTCTTAGTGTTGAGTTGCAAGAAGTTAGCGGACATCCATTGTTTAATTTCATTAAGACACGCCTCCAGCTGACTACAATCCGGCGTGTTGGTCAGCTTTAGGGGCATGTAGAGTTGGGTGTCATCAGCATAGCAATGAAAGCTAACACCGTATTTGCGTATGATGTCGCCTAGCGGCAGCATGTAAATACTAAAAAGTGCAGGGCCAAGAACCGAACCTTGGGGGACTCCGCACGTTACCTTAACATAGTCCGAGGTCACATTGTTATGGGAGACGCACTGCATCCTGTCAGTAAGATAAGAGTTAAACCACGACAAGGCTAAGTCTGACATACCAATACGTGTTTTGATACGCTCTAATAAAATATTATGATCGACGGTTTCGAAAGCAGCGCTAAGATCAAGAAGCAGCAACATAGATGACGCATCAGAATCCATCGTTAGCAGTAGATCATTAGTCATTTTTGCGAGGGCTGTCTCCGTAGAGTGATTTGCCCTGAAACCGGATTGAAAAGGTTCACAGAGATTGTTAGACATTAAGTGTTCATTTAGCTGCTGTGCGACAATTTTTTCGAGGATTTTCGAGATAAACGGAAGGTGGGACACCGGCCGGTAGTTTACCATGAGGTCAGGATCGAGGTTAGGTCTTTTGAGCAAAGGATGAATAACTGCTTTTTTGAATGCTAGTGGAACAGTGCCAGAGGAAAGTGATAAGTTTATAATATTTAGCACTGATGGACCTAATAATACAAAAAGCTCCTTAATAAGGTTGAGCCTACTCTATAGATGCCGTACCCCAATTCATCCATGCGTGTGTCATCCATCAAAAATGTGGCCGTTAGACATTATTTACACACGAGGCATGGCATCTGTAAAGCGGAAAGGGCAACACAATTGTAAAAAACCTCACCCCAAAAAAATGCCATTTCCTGTCTGTTAGCCAATCACAGAGAGCAGCGGGCGAGTGAGGGTGGAGAGCAGGAAGGACCTGAGTTGCTTCGTCATAGAGGGCGCCGAACGGGAGGATGAGGGCAACTACACCATCGTCGTGACCAACCCCGCTGGAGAAGACAGGGCCAAGTTGTTTGTGAAAATCGTCGGTATGTAAAGACCGCCATGATTCAACATGGACCATGCTGTGAGGGACATCTTGATGTCTGAATTTCAGATGTGCCCGACCCTCCTGAGCATGTCAAGTGCACATCGGTGGGAGAAGACTGTGCCTCCATCATCTGGGAGGCTCCTAAGTTTGATGGTGGTGCACCAATCAAGGGTGAAGAACAAAGGCTTTTTACGGTTTTTGGAATTTTGCCCATCTTTCATAATCTTTATATGTGACAAGAACACACGCCTTTCCTTTTTTCTGTGCGTTCTAAATAGTGAAACATTCTTCGTAAGAGGCAGCTAAAAAAGCAGGTGAAGCTCAGTGGCCTTGTGGTTAGAGTGTCCGCCCTGAGATCGGCCGAGTTATACCAAAGACTATAAAAACGGGACCCATTGCCTCCCTGCTTGGCACGCATCATCAAGGGTTGGAATTGGGGGTTAAATCACCAAAATGATTCCCGAGCGCGGCCACCGCTGCTGCTCACTGCTCCCCTCACCTCCCAGGGGTTGGAACAAGGGGATGGGTCAAATGCAGAGGGTAATTTCACCACACCTAGTGTACATTAACGTTTAACAAACATTCAGAAACCTCCAACACCGTTTTATATACGTGCTGTAAGTATATACAGGTAAAAGCCAGTAAATTAGAATATTTTGAAAAACTTGATTTATTTCAGTAATTGCATTCAAAAGGTGTAACTTGTACATTATATTTATTCATTGCACACAGACGGATGCATTCAAATGATTATTTCATTTAATTTTGATGATTTGAAGTGGCAACAAATGAAAATCCAAAATTCCGTGTGTCACAAAATTAGAATATTGTGTAAGGCTAATACAAAAAAGGGATTTTTAGAAATGTTGGCCAACTGAAAAGTATGAAAATGAAAAATATGAGCATGTACAATACTCAATACTTGGTTGGAGCTCCTTTTGCCTCAATTACTGCGTTAATGCGGCGTGGCATGGAGTCGATGAGTTTCTGGCACTGCTCAGGTGTTATGAGAGCCCAGGTTGCTCTGATAGTGGCCTTCAACTCTTCTGCGTTTTTGGGTCTGGCATTCTGCATCTTCCTTTTCACAATACCCCACAGATTTTCTATGGGGCTAAGGTCAGGGGAGTTGGCGGGCCAATTTAGAACAGAAATACCATGGTCCGTAAACCAGACACGGGTAGATTTTGCGCTGTGTGCAGGCGCCAAGTCCTGTTGGAACTTGAAATCTCCATCTCCATAGAGCAGGTCAGCAGCAGGAAGCATGAAGTGCTCTAAAACTTGCTGGTAGACGGCTGCGTTGACCCTGGATCTCAGGAAACAGAGTGGACCGACACCAGCAGATGACATGGCACCCCAAACCATCACCCAACCATGCAAATTTTGCATTTCCTTTGGAAATCGAGGTCCCAGAGTCTGGAGGAAGACAGGAGAGGCACAGGATCCACGTTGCCTGAAGTCTAGTGTAAAGTTTCCACCATCAGTGATGGTTTGGGGTGCCATGTCATCTGCTGGTGTCGGTCCACTCTGTTTCCTGAGATCCAGGGTCAACGCAGCCGTCTACCAGCAAGTTTTAGAGCACTTCATGCTTCCTGCTGCTGACCTGCTCTATGGAGATGGAGATTTCAAGTTCCAACAGGACTTGGCGCCTGCACACAGCGCAAAATCTACCCGTGCCTGGTTTACGGACCATGGTATTTCTGTTCTAAATTGGCCCGCCAACTCCCCTGACCTTAGCCCCATAGAAAATCTGTGGGGTATTGTGAAAAGGAAGATGCAGAATGCCAGACCCAAAAACGCAGAAGAGTTGAAGGCCACTATCAGAGCAACCTGGGCTCTCATAACACCTGAGCAGTGCCAGAAACTCATCGACTCCATGCCACGCCGCATTAACGCAGTAATTGAGGCAAAAGGAGCTCCAACCAAGTATTGAGTATTGTACATGCTCATATTTTTCATTTTCATACTTTTCAGTTGGCCAACATTTCTAAAAATCCCTTTTTTGTATTAGCCTTAAGTAATATTCTAATTTTGTGACACACGGAATTTTGGATTTTCATTTGTTGCCACTTCAAATCATCACAATTAAATGAAATAAACATTTGAATGCATCAGTCTGTGTGCAATGAATAAATATAATGTACAAGTTACACCTTTTGAATGCAATTACTGAAATAAATAAAGTTTTTCAAAATATTCTAATTTACTGGCTTTTACCTGTAATGTAGGAACCAGAATATTAATAACAGAAAGAAACAACCCTTTTGTGTTAATGAGTGTGAATGAGTGTAACTGGGGGAGGAAGGTTTTTTGGGTTGGTGCACTAACTGTAAGTGTATCTTGTGTTTTTTATGTTGATTTAATTAAAAAAAAAAAAAAAAAAAGAAACAAAAAAAGGATACCGATAATAAAAAAACGATACAGATAATTTCCTATATTATATTTTAACACATTTATCGGCAGGCCGATATTATCGGACATCTCTAGAATAAACGCAATATTTTATTTTTCAATATTATTATTCATGCTAAAATTAAGATTATGATGTAAAATCACTGACTAAAAACAAGTAAATAGCTCTTAAAACTAGAGAAATTTCCAGATTTTTTTTTTTTAAATCTTTGCAAATGGCAAATAATTTGCATTGAAGTAACAGGCACATTATGATTACATGTAATATTGACAGCATTTTGATTTCACAGAGTGCGTAGCAACTAATAAATATCAAAAACAATGATTCACAATGTCCGCTTTCACTGGGAGGCCAAATGATGGGATGGTTGTATCTTTCAGCACTAGGGCTCTCCTTGAGTTGGGCAAATTCAGATCAAAAATACTTCCTAGTGATGTTGCTGTGATCCTTTGCTGCGTTCCATTTGTTGAGAGCCAAGTTAAGAGCCATACACTATCAAGTAGGGTGGAGTGTGGATTTTTAATGTAATGGCGGGTCACAACCAACGCCATTAGCAGAGGAGTAGTGTGAGCAAGGCTGTGTGTCACTACGCCATAAAAGTAGTTCCTCGTTGTTAGCTCTTACAATAGCAATACTGAAGCGTTTTTGGCGGTTTTTGGATGTTTCTACGGAGCGCTTTGTAAGTGGAGTAGATGGATCCTCTTACATGCATTGTAAGCTGCCTTGTACTAGCAGTTTTTCTCTATTTAGAATGAACAGAAAAGGAAAAGACGTGTGTGGGATTGTGGAAGGCCAAAATTCCCCTTCTCAATACGTTACATTTGTTCTAAAGGCTTTTACTCCATCAGGTTACCTCATGGAGAGAAAGAAGAAAGGTTCCTCCAGGTGGACAAAGCTTAACTTCGACGTGTACGAATCAACCACGTACGAGGCCAAGAGAATGATCGAAGGTGTTCTCTACGAGATGAGGGTGTTCGCCGTCAACAGCATCGGCTTGTCCCAGCCAAGTCCCACCTCCAAGCCCTTCATGCCTATCGGTAGGCGTCATGGCCGTCGCACTTCCTGTCAACCAAATTCTTCCGTCCTCTGCCACTCACTGGCTTCTTCCTGTGACCCTCAGCCCCGACAAGTGAGCCGACACGTCTGATGGTGCACGACGTGACGGACACCACGTGCCACCTGAAGTGGCTCGCGCCGGAGAGGATAGGAGCCGGCGGCCTGGACGGCTACGTGATCGAATACTGCAAAGAAGGAGGTCCATAAAAGATAGATGAAAGACTCAAATGTGTTTTTTTTTTGTGTGTTGCATTCATTTCTTAATATTTGCAGACACGGAGTGGGCGGTGGCCAATACTGACTTGTGCGAAAAGCAGAGCTATGTGGTGCGCGGACTTCCTGTTGGGGAGAAGATCAACTTCCGGGTGGTGGCGGTGAACATTGCAGGGCGCAGTCCTCCGGCTGTCATGGCGGAGCCTGTCACTGTCCGTGAGATCACGGGTGAGTGATCACGTTACGTCTGTGTGGGTATTTGTATTGTAGTTACCAGGTTCTTCAAGCAAATACTGGCCACAATACTACAGCACTCCCCAAGTGGGACTGTTGTACCGAGACCCCCAGCACAGGGTGGCCCCTGGGCTTTTGTTAAGATTTTTTTTTTCCTATTTAAATATGCAAATTATAAAAACATTTGATAAAAAATCTATATAGCTTGAAAGTTCTATAATAAGGTTGCTTGAATCAAAATAAGAATGTATAAGACGATACCTACACCCCCCTATGAAAAATGCAACACTCAGCACCAGAATTTTGGAACAAAGATGAGGTGATGGAAAAATATGTATCTATTTTTGCATTGAAGAAATGTATGTTTAAGATTCACTTCTGTATCTTATTGCCCATAACTGCGGCACACTCAAGGATCCTAGATTAAAGTTAGAAACAGAGGTGTCACAAGTTTTTAAAGACAGGGGGAGACTTACCAGAGGTGTGGACTCGAGTCACATGACTTGGACTCGAGTCATGAATTTGATGACTTTAGACTCGACTTGACAAAATGTAAAAAGACTTGCAACTCGACTTAGACTTTAACATCAATGACTTGTGACTTCACTTGGACTTGAGCCTTTTGAATTGACATGACTTGACATGACTTGCTACTTTCCCCAAAACCCAAAGATGAAAAAGTTATTCGGGAGCGCTCCGTATTTTTCATTGTGTACTTGTCTATCAGCGTTGCGTGTGTCAGCTGGTGTGGTCTCAGTACAACAGCCAATCAAATTAGATCTACTTTGTTTTCATCACACAGCATTCATCCAATCAAATTGCAGGACAACCAACGAAGAAGACATGTCCAAACCACACGCCAGTGAACAAAAAATGATACCTAAAATAATTTTGTTTGGGTATAAAAATTACGAGGTGGTCAACACAAAACGGTTTGCAGTATGCAACACATGCGGTTCGAAAATTACTGATGGAGAGGCAACAACTTCCAACTTCGTCCGGCATTTGAAGTTGCACAAAGAACGGTAAGTTTTGAATGTAAGATAACGTTTATTGGCTAAGTAACGTGACTTTTATTTGCTGTGTAGTTAAATCAGTGAGGCTGTAAACTCACTGCTAACGTTATAACGTTATTGCAAACACGGGAATCTGTTGCAGTTCACTACCTTATTCATACTTTTTGTTCAGTGATTTTTTTTAAGCAGGGTTACGTTAGTCAATATATCACACGTAACGTTAGACGGCGGTCAGCAGCACCGCGTATTTTAGCCACCTAAAAAAAGACAAAAATAGTCAAATAAAGGTCAGTTAAAATGTATACTATATTATGAATATGTGTACCGTTTTAGCTAGCTTTCTGACATACTGTTGGTTGTTTACCTCAGTGGTCCTCAACCACCGGGCCGCGGCCCGGTACTGGTCCGTGGATCGATTGGTATCGGGCCGCACAAGAAATAATTTCTTTTTTTTTCTTTTTTTAATTAAATCAACATAAAGAACACAAGATACACTTACAAGTAGTGCATCAACCCAAAACAACTCTCTCCCCCCTTTTGTTCTGGGCATTGAACATGAAGACTCTTCCTTCACTGTTCCGAGTGGCCATGAGAGTCTTGGCAGTGCCTGCCTCCAGTGCTCCAGTGGAGCGAGTTTTCAGCCATGGTGGCATCATACTACGCCCCCATCGTGCACAAATGACTGACAGACTCTTGGCTAATTTGGTCTTTTGCAAATGCAATGCAGCATAGGGCCCTGACATATAAAAAGTACAACTTTTTTGTTATGTTCACGTATATGTCATGTTTTTTCAATGTTAACACTTTTGTACAAATAAGTACATTTGCACTTTATTTTTCAATGTGTTTGTTCTGTAAAGGAATGAGTTAATGTTTAAAATGACTGGTTAATAGTGCTATTATAAAGTGCAATGTCAGCACAATTTTCTTTCCTGCAATTTAAAATGCACTTGTTTTAATAAATAAATACAGCGTTTGAAAAGCATACACAATCTGTGTTAATATATTAGTCTGTGGTTAAAAGGACTTGAAAGGACTCGAAACTCAAAATGCAGGACTTAGGACTTGACTTGAGACTTTCCAGTCTTGACTTTGGACTTGACTCGGGGCTTGCCTGTCTTGACTCGGGACTTGACTCGGACTTGAGGGCAAAGACTTGAGACTTACTTGTGACTTGCAAAACAATGACTTGGTCCCACCTCTGAGACTTACCCCCCAGGAGATGCAGTCACAATAATATAATTAAAGCTGCAAGCAGCGATGGACGGGGCCGACTTTGACGGCACATAAAATCCAAACCGGAGCAGTATTTAAAACTCTTTGGTCATCTTTTAATCAGAAGGGTTCAATCTCTCTCCTGTGCTAGTTTGAAGCCGACACGGCAAACGCACTCAGAGGAGATAATGTTTGAAAAAAGGTGACCGGTTTTTACAAAACTTTTGTTTTGAAGGGGAAATTGCTAACTTCCTGTTGATTTTTGCTGGGGGTTGTCAAAATATGAAATGTAGGTCTAAGTGAGACCTACATAGAGGTTTTTGTTTCATGTTTATAAGACATTCCTACTGGAAGTTACAGGCAGTTTTGTCTGAGTTTTCTTGCTAGGAGCAGCTGTGTCTGTGTTTTCTTCCTAGGGGGCGCTAGAGCGCAATTTTGAGTTTTGGGGTTGGTTTTTTTTATTAGATCGCAATTTTTGCCAGTCCTGATGTGTGTGTCCAGTTTGGTGAGGCATGTTAAGGGGGTCAAATTACAGCTCAAAGAAGCAAAAGTGACTGTTTTTACTAACTGTTTGTTTTGAATGGGGGAATTGCCAACTTACTGTTGATTTTTGCTGAAGGATGTCAGTGTATGAAATCTAGGTCTAAGTCAGACGTACATAGAGGTTTTTTGTTTTTGTTTTTTTATTAGATGGCAATTTTTGCCAGTCCTGATGTGTGTGTCAAATATGGTGAGTTTTGAAGCATGTTAAGGGGGTCAAATTACAGCTCAAAGAGGCAGCGGAATAATAATAATAAAACCTTACAATTACAATAGGGTCCTCTGTCCCAAAGGGACATTGCGGTCCCTAATAATATCAACAGTTATGTATTATTGTGATTCATACTGCCCTTTGATGATAATCCTACGTGAATCAGCTAATCTCTACTTTACTTTCTGAAGTACAGAAAAACTTGACAGATTTATAATCATATTTAAGTGAATAATGACTAATAATAATTATTTAACAAGAATATTTAAGATTTTTGGCGACTATAACAGTACACACAGTTTGAACAGTAACACTGTGTTTGAATATTTAATTAAGTAAATCTTTTGGCATACCACTAGAAGGAGCCTGCGTATGACTACAGTTTAAAGTTTAAATTAAAATTGAAGTCCCAACGATAGTCCCACACACTAGGTGTGGTGAAATTATCCTCTGCATTCGACCCATCACCCTTGTTCACCCCCCTGGGAGGTGAGGGGAGCAGTGAGCAGCAGCAGTGGCCATGCTCAGGAATCATTTTTGTGATTTAACTCCCAATTCCAATCCTTGATGCTGAGTGCCAAGCAGAGAGGCAATGGGTCCCATCTATATAGTCTTTGGTATGACTCGGCCGGGGTTTGAACTCACAACCTTCCAGTCTCAGGGCGGACACTCACTAACCACAAGGCCACTGAGCAGGTTTACAGCTAATTTCAATCTGTAAATCGTGTGACGTTTTTATCCATTTTTTCTCTCTTTTATTTGTTTGTATGTCTTTTAATATGTAGCAAATTGATGTCAAATCAATAGTGAATTATAAATAAAAGTTATTATACCTACTCAGTGGCCTAGTGGTTAGAGTGTCCGCCCTGAGATCGGTAGGTTGTGGGTTCAAACCCCGGCCGAGTCATACCAAAGACTATAAAAATGGGACCCATTACCTCCCTGCTTGGCACTCAGTATCAAGGGTTGGAATTGGGGGTTAAATCACCAAAAATGATTCCCGGGCGCGGCCACCGCTGCTGCCCACTGCTCCCCTCACCTCCCAGGGGGTGATCAAGGGTGATGGGTTAAATGCAGAGAATAATTTCACCACACCTAGTGTGTGTGTGACAATCATTGGTACTTTAACTTTAACTTTAACTTTATTATTATTATTGTTGTAGTGATACAGGTACCGAAATTTTAGAATCACTGTTCTAAATATGTTATCCCATCCTTAGTCCAAAACCTAACTCAGTTTTTACATGTGTTTTAAAAAAGCTAGTTTCATCTAAATCAAGCAATATTATTGTTTTACTGCCTGTAAACATACCAAGGGTGGCAATGTTGGGTTTAGGGTTGGGTGGGGGTACAACATTACTAAATGACTGTCAATCAAATGTAGAGCATCCTAAAATCCGCCTCCCACGTGAGCTGAGGACAAAGTACATCAGGAGAGTGGGAGAGAAGATCAACCTGACCATCCCCTTCCAGGTTAGAGAGAAAGCCCCTTTTTTTGGGTCATCCATAAACCTTGTGGATTGTAAACAATACATCATGAATGTCTGACAGGGTAAACCACGTCCCGTTGCAACCTGGTTCAAGGACGGCCAACCTATTGACCCTAAAACGGTCAATGTCCGCAACTCCAACGTGGACAGCATCCTCTTCATCCGCTCGGCAGAACGCGAGCACTCCGGAACGTTCGAGCTGCTTCTGAAGATAGAGAACATGGAGGACAGGGCCAGTTTCCAGCTCAGAGTCGTTGGTAAGTGCACTTTGAAAGAAAATCGCCGGGTCAAATTGCGCTGATCACGTTGTGTTGGTTCAATTAGAAAAGCCGGGACCTCCTTTGAATTTGAGGGTGACGGACGTGTGGGGCTTTAACGCCGCGCTGGAGTGGGCACCCCCCACCGACGACGGCAACTGTGAGGTCACTGGCTACACCATCCAGAAGGCCGACATGAAAACAAAGGTGAGGCGAAAGCTTTACCAACGGTGAACCGGACATAGACTATGTGGTCTTTTCTCCAGGAGTGGTTCACCATTTACGAACACAACCGACAGACGCACTGCACGGCCTCCGACCTCATCATGGGCAACGAGTACATGTTCCGCGTCTACAGCGAGAACCTGTGCGGCCTGAGCGAGGAGCCTCGGCACAGCAAGAACACGGCTGTCATCGCCAAGACAGGTTTGAGGAAATAAGATTCGGAATTGGAGAGGGTGTTATTCCGAGCAGGGTTAGGGTTAGGGTTAGGGTTAGGGTTAGGGTTAGGGTTAGGGTTAACCCGGTAGGAGGCCACGGGTTAGGGTTAGGGTTAGGGTTAGGGTTAGGGTTAACCCTAACCCTAACCCTAGGGTTAGGGCTAGGGTTAGGGTTAGGGTTAGGGTTAGGGTTAGGGTTAGGGTTAGGGTTAACCCGGTAGGAGGCCACGGGTTAGGGTTAGGGTTAGGGTTAGGGTTAGGGTTAACCCTAACCCTAACCCTAGGGTTAGGGCTAGGGTTAGGGTTAGGGTTAGGGTTAGGGTTAGGGTTAACCCGGTAGGAGGCCACGGGTTAGGGTTAGGGTTAGGGTTAGGGTTAGGGTTAGGGTTAGGGTTAGGGTTAGGGTTAACCCTAACCCTAACCCTAGGGTTAGGGCTAGGGTTAGGGTTAGGGTTAGGGTTAGGGTTAGGGTTAACCCGGTAGGAGGCCACGGGTTAGGGTTAGGGTTAGGGTTAGGGTTAGGGTTAGGGTTAGGGTTAGGGTTAACCCGGTAGGAGGCCACGGGTTAGGGTTAGGGTTAGGGTTAGGGTTAGGGTTAACCCTAACCCTAACCCTAGGGTTAGGGCTAGGGTTAGGGTTAGGGTTAGGGTTAGGGTTAGGGTTAGGGTTAACCCGGTAGGAGGCCACGGGTTAGGGTTAGGGTTAGGGTTAGGGTTAGGGTTAGGGTTAGGGTTAACCCTAACCCTAACCCTAACCCTAACCCTAACCCTAACCCTAACCCTAACCCGTGGCCTCCTACCGGTCGGACGTGCCCTAAACACCTCCTTAGGGAGGCGCTCGGGTGGCATCCTGACCAGATGCCCGAACCACCTCATCTAACTCCTCTCGATGTGGAGGAGCAGCGGCTTTACTTTGAGTTCCCCCCGGATGACAGAGCTTCTCACCCTATCTCTAAGGGAGAGCCCCGCCACCCGGCGGAGGAAACTCATTTCGGCCGCTTGTACCCGTGATCTTGTCCTTTCGGTCATAACCCAAAGCTCATGACCATAGGTGAGGATGGGAACGTGGATTGACCGGTAAATTGAGAGCTTTGCCTTCCGGCTCAGCTCCTTCTTCACCACAACGGATCGATACAGCGTCCGCATTACTGAAGACGCCGCACCGATCCGCCTGTCGATCTCACGATCCACTCTTCCCTCACTCGTGAACAAGACTCCGAGGTACTTGAACTCCTCCACTTGGGGCAAGATCTCCTCCCCAACCCGGAGATGGCACTCCACCCTTTTCCGGGCGAGAACCATGGACTCGGACTTGGAGGTGCTGATTCTCATCCCAGTCGCTTCACACTCAGCTGCGAACCGATCCAGTGAGAGCTGAAGATCCTGGCCAGATGAAGCCATCAGGACCAAATCATCTGCAAAAAGCAGAGACCTAATCCTGCAGCCACCAAACCGGATCCCCTCAACGCCTTGACTGCGCCTAGAAATTCTGTCCATAAAAGTTATGAACAGAATCGGTGACAAAGGGCAGCCTTGGCGGAGTCCAACCCTCACCGGAAACGTGTCCGACTTACTGCCGGCAATGCGAACCAAGCTCTGACACTGATCATACAGGGAGCGGACCGCCACAATCAGACAGTCCGAAACCCCATACTCTCTGAGCACTCCCCACAGGACTTCCCGAGGGACACGGTCGAATGCCTTCTCCAAGTCCACAAAGCACATGTAGACTGGTTGGGCAAACTCCCATGCACCCTCAAGGACCCTGCCGAGAGTATAGAGCTGGTCCACAGTTCCACGACCAGGACGAAAACCACACTGTTCCTCCTGATTCCGAGGTTCGACTATCCGGCGTAGCCTCCTCTCCAGTACACCTGAATAGACCTTACCGGGAAGGCTGAGGAGTGTGATCCCACGATAGTTAGAACACACCCTCCGGTTCCCCTTTTTTAAAGAGAGGAACCACCACCCCGGTCTGCCAATCCAGAGGTACCTGGATTGGCAGACCGCCTGCCTCACCACATGATATGTTTTTCCACACAATCCATGAATTTTAATATTATTGAGAACCTGGTATGTATTTTATTTAGCTATCTGTGTCAAGCAATTTGTCGACTAGCACGTATTTACCATATATTCACAATACACCCAAGGGATATACTGTACACTATATTGCCTAAAGTATTTGGCCACCTGCCTTGACTCACATATGAACTTGAAGTGCCATCCCATTCCTAACCCATAGGGTTTAATATGATGTCGGTCCACCTTTTTCAGCTATTACAGCTTCAACTCTTCTGGGAAGGCTGTCCAGAAGGTTGTGGAGTGTGTTTATAGAAATTGTTGACCATTCTTCCACACACTGATGTTGGTCGAGAAGGCCTGGCTCTCAGTCTTTCTTCTAATTCATCCCATCGGTGTTCTATCGAGTTCAGGTCAAGACTCTGGGCAGGCCAGTCAAGTTCATCCACACCAGGCTCTGTCATCCATGTCTTTATGGACCTTGCTTTGTGCACTGGTGCACAGTCATGTTAAAAGAAGAAGTGGCCCCGCTCCAAACTGTTCCCACAAGCATGGAATTGTCCAAAATGTTTTGGTATCCTGGAGCATTCAAAGTTCCTTTCACTGAAACTAAGGGGCCAAGCCCAACTCCTGAAAAACAACCCCTCACCATAATTCTTCCTCCACCAAATTTCACACTCGGCACAATGCAGTCCGAAATGTAGCGTTCTCCTGGCAACCTCCAAACCCAGACTGGTCCATCAGATTGCCAGATGGAAAAGTGTGATTCATCACTCCAGAGAAGGCGTCTCCACTGCTCTAGAGTCCAGTGGCGACGTGCTTTACACCACTGCATCCCACGCTTTGCATTGGACTTGGTGATGTATGGCTTAGATGCAGCTGCTCGGCCATGGAAACCCATTCCATGAAGCTCTCTGCGTACTGTACGTGGGCTAATTGGAAGGTCACATGAAGTTTGGAGCTCTGTAGCAACTGACTGTGCAGAAAGTCTTTGCACTATGCGCTTCAGCATCCGCTGACCTCTCTCTGTCAGTTTACGTGGCCTACCACTTCGTGGCTGAGTTGTTGTTGTTCCCAAATTCTTCCATTTTCTTACAATAAAGCCAACAGTTGACTTTGGACTATTTAGGAGCGAGGAAATTTCACGACTGGATTTGTTGCACAGGTGGCATCCTATGACAGTTTCACGCTGGAAATCACTGAGAGCGGCCCATTCTTTCATAAATGTTTGTAGAAACAGTCTCCATGCCTAAGTGCTTGATTTTATACACCTGTGGCCGGGCCAAGTGATTAGGACACCTGATTCTGATCATTTGGATGGGTGGCTAAATACTTTTGGCAATATAGTGTATTTGCCATATTTCCAAGCGTGATACGTGCACGTTTAACACAAACAGCTGACTATAGCAACTTTAAAGTGCATGCAAAGCTAGGTACAGCTGTCTGATGCTAACCCTAAACCCCGAGCCTTAGTGATCATACTAGAGATCAAAGGTCAAATCTTTCGCCCACAGGTCTGGAGTTGAAAGTGTCCCCATACCAGGAGAAAGACATGTCCTGTGTGCCCAAGTTCACTCAGCCCCTGGTGGACAGAAGTGCGGTGGCAGGATACACCACCGCCATCAGCTGTGCTGTCAGAGGCTTCCCTAAGGTACGCGTGATCATGTAAACATGGCCTGTGGAGTCAGTCGATACCGCCGCCATTCCTTTGTATGTTGTCACTTATCAAATCAAATCAAATCAAATCAACTTTATTTATAGAGCACATTTAAAATTTACCACAGGGGTAGCCAAAGTGCTGTACAATGAGCAGGTTAAAAGATAAAACGAGTACCGAGCAAACACAACACAACACAAACAGAACACGATAAAAAATAAATAATTAAAATAGAATTAATAAAAACATAAAAACATAAAAACAGGATCACAGCAGGTGTATTATGGGGCGCCATTGCAGGATGGATATCACTCAGTGTTAAAAGCCATGGAATAAAAGTATGTTTTTAAGAGAGATTTAAAAACAGGAAGAGAGGAGGCTTGTCTAACACTCAGGGGTAGGTCGTTCCAGAGCTTGGGAGCAGCAACGGCGAAAGCTCTGTCACCTCTAAGCTTCAGCCTTGTGTCAGGGACCGTCAACAGCAGCTGATCGGCTGATCTTAAGGATCGGGTGGGGCAGTAAGGCTGAAGGAGGTCGGAGAGATAGGTTGGCGCGAGGTTGTTTAGACATTTAAAAACAAATAAAAGGAGTTTAAAATGTATTCGGTAACGCACAGGGAGCCAGTGAAGGGACGCTAAAATAGGGGTGATGTGCTCACGTCTGCGGGTCTGTGTTAGGAGACGAGCAGCAGAGTTCTGCACGAGCTGCAGGCGGGCGAGGGAGGCCTGGCTAATGCCAACATACAGGGCATTACAGTAATCAAGACGAGTCGAGATAAAAGCGTGGATTAATTTCTCAAGATCATGTCTTGATAGAAGCGGTTTCACTTTCGCTATTTGGCGTAATTGATAAAAGCTTTTTTGAACGACGCTGCTGATTTGTTTTTCGAATTTAAAATCTGAGTCAAACTTTACCCCCAGGTTTGTGACAGAGTCGCTGAGATACGGGGTCAGAGTGCCGAGGTCAACGTTGGGGGAGGGAGAGCGACTTGGACCGAACAACATAACTTCTGTTTTATCTTCATTTAGGCTCAGGAAGTTAGCTGAAAGCCAGACTTTGATGTCGTGCAGGCAGTCAATAAGACGTTGAACCGTGTTATTTTGTGCCATGGGAAAATAAATCTGGCAATCATCGGCATAAAAATGAAATGCAATACTGTACTTTCTAAAAAATAGAACCAAGGGGGAGAAGGTAAAGCGCAAATAAAATTGGGGCAAGGATTGAGCCCTGGGGGACCCCATGTGGTAAAGGAGCTGTGGACGACATAAAACTGTCTACTTTTACACAAAAACTCCTGTCGGTTAGGTACGACCGGAACCAGTTGAGGGCGACGCCCTTAATGCCCACACAGTTCTCAAGACGAGTGATTAAGGTGGCGTGGTCGATGGTGTCGAACGCAGCAGACAGATCTAAAAGCACCAGGACAACATATTTACCAGAATCAGTGGACAGGAGGATATCGTTAAAAACTTTTAGAAGCGCTGACTCTGTGCTGTGGAGGGCTTTAAAACCGGACTGGAACAGCTCAGTGATACCATTATCCTCTAAGAAGGGCAACAACTGACTGTAGACAACCTTCTCTAATATTTTGGAAATGTATGGAAGATTAGAGATAGGTCTGAAGTTAGAGAGGAGAGAGGGGTCGAGGCTGGGTTTTTTAGGTAGAGGTCGTACCACTGCATGTTTAAACTCTACTGGAACTATTCCAGAAGAGAGGCTACTATTGATAATGTTAAGGACACTTGATCCAATAGTAGCAAGTACCTCCTTAAACAGGCGAGAACTTATGAAAAGTTTAATAATGCATTTGTTGCCTGTGTCCTTTCTCCAGCCCAAGATCGTGTGGATGAAAAACAAGATGATCATCGGCGAGGACCCCAAGT
Source organism: Nerophis lumbriciformis (assembly GCF_033978685.3). Taxonomy (NCBI): domain Eukaryota; kingdom Metazoa; phylum Chordata; class Actinopteri; order Syngnathiformes; family Syngnathidae; genus Nerophis; species Nerophis lumbriciformis. The sequence continues at coordinate 668,398 of NC_084558.2, read as the reverse complement.
ACTTGATGCAGAACAACCAAGGGGTGCTGACCCTCAACATTCGCAAGCCGAGCACCTTCGACGGTGGCAAGTACACCTGTGTGGCCGTCAACGAGCTGGGCAAGGACGAGGTGGAGTGCAAGGTGGACATTCGAGGTAAGAGGAGATGTCTTGTTGTCGTGGGAAATACAGACACTGCATTAGGTACACCTGTACAATATAATGCAGTTCTGCCTTAATCAGAATGTTTGATTCTACAGTATGATATAATATTTCCTTGCATAATAATACGTATAATAATACATAAAATTTGATTTATGAATAATTAATCATTTTGTGTGACTATATTGCGCCATATCTATGTAAACCTCTATTATACATATATAATTAATATAAAGTGTGAATTTTGATTTTCTAAAGTTATTAATTATTCAACCAAATTGTTTAGATTTTTTTTTCCAATCAAACATTATAAAAAAATTAGATTTTTTCGAGTATTGTATTATTTTTGTATTATTTCAGGTGTGAATGAATGATGGGTTCTACATGTAAAGCGACTTTGGGTACTTAGAAAAGCGCTATCTAAATCCCAGGTATTATTATTATTTATTTTTATTTTTTTAATATTACTCTATGTTTTATCTAATAACTATTATATTATACTGTATTTTATGCAAATCGTATATTACATGTTAAATATTATGTGTTATATTAAATTATATTTACCGTATTTTTCGGAGTATAAGCAAAATAAAGAAGGAAAAAAACATATATAAGTCGCATTTTTTGGGGACATTTTTATTTCAATCAATCAATCAATCAATGTTTATTTATATAGCCCTAAATCACAAGTGTCTCAAAGGGCTGCACAAGCCACAACGACATCCTCGGTATAGCCCACATAAGGGCAAGGAAAAACTCATCCCAGTGGGACGTCGATGTGAATGACTATGAGAAACCTTGGAGAGGACCGCATATGTGGGTAACCCCCCCCCTCTAGGGAGACCGAATGCAATGGATGTCGAGTGGGTCTAACATAATATTGTGAGAGTCCAGTCCATAGTGGATCCAGCATAACAGTTAGAGTCCAGTCCACAGTGGGGTCAGCAGGAAACCATCCCGAGCGGAGACGGGTCAGCAGCGCAGAGATGTTCCCAACCGATATACAGGCGAGCGGTCCACCCCGGGTCCCGACCCCGGACAGCCATAGGGGGGAGCAGAGGAGAAAAGAAAAGAAACGGCAGATCAACTGGTCTAAAAAAGGGGGGCTATTCAAAGGCTAGAGTATACAAATGAGTTTTGAGATGGGACTTAAATGTTTCTACTGAGGTAGCATCTCTAACTGTTACCGGGAGGGCATTCCATAGTGCTGGAGCCCGAATAGAAAACGCTCTACAGCCCGCAGACTTTTTTTGGGCTCTGGGAATCACTAATAAGCCGGAGTTCTTTGAAGCTAGACCGTGTAGTATTTTATACGTAAGTGGTAAAACCTTAAAGTCGCATCTTAAGTGCACAGGAAGCCAGTGCAGGTGAGCCAGTATAGGCGTAATATGATCAAACTTTCTTGTTCTTTGATAAAACCCAATAGCAAGAATAGACATTTGAAAGGCAATTTAAAATAAATATAGAATAGTGAACAGCAGGCCGAATAAGTGTACGTTATATGACGCATAAATAACCAACTGAGAATGTGCCTGGTATGTTAACGTAACATATTATGTAAGAGTCATTCAAATAACTATAACATATAGAACATGCTATACGTTTACCAAACAATCTGTCACTCCTAATCGCTAAATCCCATGAGATCTTATACGTCTAGTCTCTTACGTGAATGAGCTAAATAATATTATTCGATATTTTACGGTAATGTGTTAATAATTTCACACATAAGTCTCTCCTGAGTATAAGTCGCACCCAAACTATGAAAAAAACTGCGACTTATAGTTAAAAAAATACGGTAATATTTGTTTTAAACAAATCCCAATAAAGAAGATGTTTTTTGTTTTTTTTAAGTATTGTATGATTTTTTTTTATTTTTAATTACATTTAAACACGGTGGTTCTCGAACTCTTATCACCAAGTATCACATCAGAAAACACTTGGCTGTGCATAATGACCAACATTAAAATACAGTAACGTAGTAGGTCTATGTATTCAATAACACAAGCATATTAAATTTTTCTGGCCAATGTAACATTACACACATTTTGAACAGTAACACTGTGTTTTAATCTAGGAAAATAAAACACTGTACTTTAATCAAGTGATTCTTTGGCGTGCCACAAGTGGTTCACATACCACAGTTTGAGAATCATACATAATATTATACTGCACTATATTTTAGGTATTTCATATTATAATATGTCACATTTTATATGTTATTATATATTTAGCATGGAACAGACAGTAGTCATTAACAATATGTTGATTTTTTTTTTGTGTTTGTTGTTTTTAATATTTTTTTCCATCTCACTAAGCTCAATGAGTATAGCAATAAATTAGAAACACTCTCAATAAAAAACATTGATCAGTGAGTATTCTCATCTCCAATATTAAAGCATTAAAGCAGGGGTCTCCAAACTTTTTGACTCGGGGGCCGCATTGGGTTAAAAAAAATTTGGTCGGGGGCCAGGCTGTATACAGGTAAAAGCCAGTAAATTAGAATATTTTGAAAAACTTGATTTATTTCAGTAATTGCATTCAAAAGGTGTAACTTGTACATTATATTTATTCATTGCACACAGACTGATGCATTCAAATGTTTATTTCATTTAAGCATGAAGTGCTCTAAAACTTGCTGGTAGACGGCTGCGTTGACCCTGGATCTCAGGAAACAGAGTGGACCGACACCAGCAGATGACATGGCACCCCAAACCATCACTGATGGTGGAAACTTTACACTAGACTTCAGGCAACGTGGATCCTGTGCCTCTCCTGTCTTCCTCCAGACTCTGGGACCTCGATTTCCAAAGGAAATGCAAAATTTGCATGGTTGGGTGATGGTTTGGGGTGCCATGTCATCTGCTGGTGTCGGTCCACTCTGTTTCCTGAGATCCAGGGTCAACGCAGCCGTCTACCAGCAAGTTTTAGAGCACTTCATGCTTCCTGCTGCTGACCTGCTCTATGGAGATGGAGATTTCAAGTTCCAACAGGACTTGGCGCTTGCACACAGCGCAAAATCTACCCGTGCCTGGTTTACGGACCATGGTATTTCTGTTCTAAATTGGCCCGCCAACTCCCCTGACCTTAGCCCCATAGAAAATCTGTGGGGTATTGTGAAAAGGAAGATGCAGAATGCCAGACCCAAAAACGCAGAAGAGTTGAAGGCCACTATCAGAGCAACCTGGGCTCTCATAACACCTGAGCAGTGCCAGAAACTCATCGACTCCATGCCACGCCGCATTAACGCAGTAATTGAGGCAAAAGGAGCTCCAACCAAGTATTGAGTATTGTACATGCTCATATTTTTCATTTTCATACTTTTCAGTTGGCCAACATTTCTAAAAATCCCTTTTTTGTATTAGCCTTAAGTAATATTCTAATTTTGTGACACACGGAATTTTGGATTTTCATTCGTTGCCACTTCAAATCATCAAAATTAAATGAAATAAACATTTGAATGCATCAGTCTGTGTGCAATGAATAAATATAATGTACAAGTTACACCTTTTGAATGCAATTACTGAAATAAATCAAGTTTTTCAAAATATTCTAATTTACTGGCTTTTACCTGTATATATATATATATATATATATATATATATATATATATATATATATATATATATATATATATATATATATATGTGTGTGTATATTTGTCATTTAACATCAATTAACATTGATGTTCATCAACATTTAACATTGTCACGTTATCGATGGGAAAATTAATTTTTAGACAATATGATTTGCCTGGGCGGCTAGGAGACACCGAGAGTAACAAGCGGTAGAAAATGGATTAGAAAGGAAAGATTAAAAAATTCAAAATTAAAACAAATTAAAAAAATGTTTTTAACTTGGGGCTTCTTGTGGGCCAGATTTTGGATGCTGGGGGGCCGGATCCGGCCAGCAGGCCGTAGTTTGGGGACCCCTGCATTAAAGCAAACCTTATTAGGGCAGTATTGGCCTCAATAAATTGTGCAGGTGTACCCGCAAAGTGTATGATTAGTTTATTATCATTAAAATGGGATTGCAAACATAAATTTAGCGCATTAAATACAGGATTGGAAAATGCAGACAAAGTTAAAGTTAAGTTAAAGTACCAATGATTGTCACACGCACACTAGGTGTGGTGAAATGTGTCCTCTGCATTTGACCCATCCCCTTGTTCACCCCCTGGGAGGTGAGGGGAGCAGTGGGCAGCAGCGGTGCCGTGCCCGGGAATCATTTTTGGTGATTTAACCCCCAATTCCAACCCTTGATGCTGAGTGCCAAGCAGGGAGGTAATGGGTCCCATTTTTATAGTCTTTGGTATGACTCGGCCGGGGTTTGAACTCACAACCTACCAGAGGTGTGGACTCGAGTCACATGACTTGGACTCGAGTCAGACTCGAGTCATGAATTTGATGACTTTAGACTCGACTTGACAAAATGTAAAAAGACTTGCAACTCGACTTAGACTTTAACATCAATGACTTGTGACTTCACTTGGACTTGAGCCTTTTGAATTGACATGACTTGACATGACTTGCTACTTTCCCCAAAACCCAAAGATGAAAAAGTTATTCGGGAGCGCTCCGTATTTTTCATTGTGTACTTGTCTATCAGCGTTGCGTGTGTCAGCTGGTGTGCTCTCAGTACAACAGCCAATCAAATTAGATCTACTTTGTTTTCATCACACAGCATTCATCCAATCAAATTGCAGGACAACCAACGAAGAAGACATGTCCAAACCACACGCCAGTGAACAAAAAATGATACCTAAAATAATTTTGTTTGGGTATAAAAATTACGAGGTGGTCAACACAAAACGGTTTGCAGTATGCAACACATGCGGTTCGAAAATTACTGATGGAGAGGCAACAACTTCCAACTTCGTCCGGCATTTGAAGTTGCACAAAGAACGGTAAGTTTTGAATGTAAGATAACGTTTATTGGCTAAGTAACGTGACTTTTATTTGCTGCGTAGTTAAATCAGTGAGGCTGTAAACTCACTGCTAACGTTATAACGTTATTGCAAACACGGGAATCTGTTGCAGTTCACTACCTTATTCATACTTTTTGTTCAGTGATTTTTTTTAAGCAGGGTTACGTTAGTCAATATATCACACGTAACGTTAGACGGCGGTCAGCAGCACCGCGTATTTTAGCCACCTAAAAAAAGACAAAAATAGTCAAATAAAGGTCAGTTAAAATGTATACTATATTATGAATAAGTGTACCGTTTTAGCTAGCTTTCTGACATACTGTTGGTTGTTTACCTCAGTGGTCCCCAACCACCGGGCCGCGGCCCGCTACTGGTCCGTGGATCGATTGGTATCGGGCCGCACAAGAAATATATTTTTTTTTTCTTTTTTTAATTAAATCAACATAAAAAACACAAGATACACTTACAAGTAGTGCACCAACCCAAAAAAACTCTCTCCCCCCTTTTGTTCTGGGCATTGAACATGAAGACTCTTCCTTCACTGTTCCGAGTGGCCATGAGAGTCTTGGCAGTGCCTGCCTCCAGTGCTCCAGTGGAGCGAGTTTTCAGCCATGGTGGCATCATACTACGCCCCCATCGTGCACAAATGACTGACAGACTCTTGGCTAATTTGGTCTTTTGCAAATCCAATGCAGCATAGGGCCCTGACATATAAAAAGTACAACTTTTTTGTTATGTTCACGTATATGTCATGTTTTTTCAATGTTAACACTTTTGTACAAATAAGTACATTTGCACTTTATTTTTCAATGTGTTTGTTCTGTAAAGGAATGAGTTAATGTTTAAAATGACTGGTTAATAGTGCTATTATAAAGTGCAATGTCAGCACAATTTTCTTTCCTGCAATTTAAAATGCACTTGTTTTAATAAATAAATACAGCGTTTGAAAAGCATACACAATCTGTGTTAATATATTAGTCTGTGGTTAAAAGGACTTGAAAGGACTCGAAACTCAAAATGCAGGACTTAGGACTTGACTTGAGACTTTCCAGTCTTGACTTTGGACTTGACTCGGGGCTTGCCTGTCTTGACTCGGGACTTGACTCGGACTTGAGGGCAAAGACTTGAGACTTACTTGTGACTTGCAAAACAATGACTTGGTCCCACCTCTGCAACCTACCGATCTCAGGGCGGACACTCTAACCACTAGGCCACTGAGTATGTGGCCTAAGCACTCTCTAATTATTGTCGTCTTTATTAACAGTTGCCATGGATCCCAACCAGGACGACAAGTAAGAAAAGAAGAAATGTGAGCCAAACTCTGAACGTCAGACATTGTGAGAAATGAAACAAATAAAAGAAGTCATTTTTGTCTGCTGGATTTGGTTTCACTTTACTTCTTCTAAACATGTGTTGAGCAAAGAGTCACCTTTTTTGCATTTTTTTAAGCAGTAGCATGATAATTCTGTCCTGTGCATGACCAGTAAGAAACAACAGCGCCCCTGCCAGGCCACGTTCAGCCAGTGCACACGCGGTGATGACACCTGAGTGTGAGACGGATATTCACTTCAGGCTCGTTGGGACGTTTTCCAATTGCCATGTCATATTCAGAGCAAAGGAGAGGGAACACATTGCAGATGCTTTACTCTCACCTGTGCTCCACCGCCTTATGTTGGAGTCGCACTTTTCCTCCCGGTCGTCTGCCAACACGTCTCTCACCAGCGTGGGGAACTTTGATCGAGGGTAAGCATACTTGCCAACCTTGAGACCTCCGATTTCGGGAGGTGGGTGGTGGGGGCGTGGTTGGGGGCGTGGTTAAGAGGGGAGGAGTATATTGACAGCTAGAATTCACCAAGTCAAGTATTTCATACATATGTGTATATATATATATATATATATATATATATATATATATATATATATGTATATATATATATATATATATATATATATATATATATATATATATGTCTTAATAAGGTTATCCAAAAAATAGTGCTCGATACCGTAGTAGAGCGCAATATATGTATGTGTGGGAAAAAAAATCACAAGACTATTTCATCTCTACAGGCCTGTTTCATGAGGGGGGGTACCCTCAATCGTCAGGAGATTTTAATGGGAGCATTCGCATACCATGGTTTATATAGGGCACAGAGTGGGTGGGTACAGGCTGGCCTAGGGGCGTGGTGATTGGCTCATGTGTTACCTAGGAGGTGTTTCCGTCTATGGCGGCATGCTGTGACAATTTCGCTGCGCTTGTTGAGGGATGACAGGTCTGGACGGTAAATAATAAACAGTTTCTCTTTCAAGCATAGGTTGCATCTTTTATTACCACTATTGTAAGGTGTGCTGGATGCAAGAATTTGCCATGTTATTGAATATTCAACATTATTGTCTTTGAGGTCCCAAATGTGTTTGCTGAGTTCTGTGGTATTTCGCAGGTTTTTGTTCCTGAAAGAAGCCTTGTGATTGTTCCATCTGGTTTTGAACTCTCCCTCGGTTAATCCTACATATGTGTCGGATGTGTTAATGTCCTTGCGTATTACCTTAGATTGGTAGACAACTGATGTTTGTAAGCACCCCCCGTTGAGAAGGGCAATCAGGTTTCTTTCGACAGTTACAGTCTTTGTGGGTTTTGGAGTCGCTCTGTCTGGGGGCCGACGGCTCATTTGCAATTGTTTTGTTGTGGTTTGAGATGATTTGTCGTATATCGTTCATGCAGCTGTAGCTCAATTTAATGTTGTTCTTGTTGAATACTTTTCTTAGGGTGTTGTCTTTGGGAAAGTGTTTGTCAATCAGATTGAGGAATTTGTGTCCAATGTTCGTTGAGACGTTTTTGCTGTATGGGGGGTTGTACCAGATGATGTCGTTCCGTTTTCTGTTCTTTTTTGGCTGGTTTCCTGGCGTGGGTTCATAGGTGAGGGTGAAATTGTATCCGCTTTCATCAAGGGCTTTTTGGTACGAGGGGGTTGCTTGGTCAAATTCAGCTTTGCTAGATGACAGCATCGATAGCCTTTTATTGATTCCGGTAGGTATTCTTTTCGTGGTGGTGGGTGGGTGGTTGCTGTCATGGTGCACGTATTGGAGTGTTGTGTTGGGTTTCGTGAATGGTTGGTAGCTGTTATTTCTCAGGTTGAAAGTGACGTCAAGGAAGTTGACGGTTTGCTTGTTGGCTTCAATCGTGATCCGTAGGCCGTTCTCTTTGAAAATTTGGCATATGTATATATATATATATATATATAGATATAGATATCTACGGCTTCACGGTGGCAGAGGGGTTAGTGCATCTGCCTCACAATACGAAGGTCCTGAGTAGTCTTGGGTTCAATCCCGGGCTCGGGATCTTTCTGTGTGGAGTTTGCATGTTCTCCCCGTGACTGCGTGGGTTCCCTCCGGGTACTCCGGCTTCCTCCCACCTCCAAAGACATGCACCTGGGGATAGGTTGATTGGCAACACTAAATTGGCCCTAGTGTGTGGATGTGAGTGTGAATGTTGTCTGTCTATCTGTGTTGGCCCTGCGATGAGGTGGCGACTTGTCCAGGGTGTACACCGCCTTCCGCCCGATTGTAGCTGAGATAGGCTCCAGCGCCCCCCGCGACCCCAAAAGGGAATAAGCGGTAGAAAATAGATGGATGGATGGATATCTACATCCTGAAAATATGCAAACAAAACTGTGTTTAGATAATTGATACTTCAAATTTGCATAAATAAATATTAAGGAATATATCATAACTTGGCTTCTGAGAGTTTCAAAATGTAATGAATAAAATGCCAAAGTTGTTGATAAACAAGCAATTATTTTAATAATTAAATATGGTCATTTTAAATGAATTATTATGATAATTTAAAATCAATTATTTCAAATATGTTTATTTTAATGTATAATTCTATGGCTGGATGTAATAAGGAGTCACGAAAAAATACAAATAAAAATACAATTACTTTTGATGTTTTTAGCAAAATATAGTAAAAATGTATTTAGTTTTTTTTTTTTTTTTAATTAATAAATATATTTATTTTTAGGTGAAATAAACATAATAATACAATTTATCTCTAGTCTGGATGATTTAGTTCTTGTCACCCTGTTGTCCTCCCGTCATGAAAAAAGGCTGTCCTCACTCAGGTCCGCATGGAGCTGGAGGGGGCGTGGCTTCCAGCTCCGGCTGAAAATCGCGAGATTTTCGGGAGAATATTTGTCCCGGGAGGTTTTCGGGAGAGGCGCTGAATTTCGGGAGTCTCCCGGAAAATTCGGGAGGGTTGGCAAGTATGAGGGTAAGCGTGCAGATTGTTGGGGGTACGGTTTGGGTAGGGGTCATGCCTCCGGTCATTGAAGTCAGACTAGGATGTGTCAGGTCCTAAAAACACATTGAGTGACGCTGGTCCACCTCACATTTTTGCATAACAAATGGGTTGAGAACGTGCCTGGTATGTTAACGTAACATATTATGGTAAGAGTCATTCAAATAACTATAACATATAGAACATGCTATACGTTTACCAAACAATCTGTCACTCCTAATCGCTAAATCCCATGAAATCTTGTACGTCCACCTCACATTTTTGCATATCAAATGGCTTATGGGTTATACTTGTATAGCACTTTTCTACCTTTAAGGTACTTAAAGCGCTTTGACACTATTTACACATTCACCCATTCACACACTGATGGCGGGAGCTGCCATGCAAGGTGCTAACCACGAACCCATCAGGAGCAAGGGTGAAGTGTCTTGCTCAAGGACACAACGGACGTTCCTGGGATGGTAGACGCTGGGGATTGAACCAGGAACCCTCAGGTTGCTGGCAGGGCCACTCTTCGACCGCGCCACGCCGCCCAAATCTGTTCCAGTGTCAAACTATGCTATCCTAACTTTTTCACAGGCACATTCTTATTGCTTTAAATCATGTGTACGCTAATTTGCTAAAGCCAAAGAAAAATAAATTGTAAATACAAAGTTTTGTTCGACCTTAGAGACATTACAAAACCCAAAACCAGTGAAGTTGTCACGCTGTGTAAATCGTAAATAAAAACAGAATACAATGATTTGCGAATCCTTTTCAACCTATATTCAATTGAATAAACTGCAAAGACAAGATACTTAGTATTCGAACTGGTAAACTTTGTTATTTTTTGCAAATATTAGCTCATTTGGAATTTGATGCCCGCAACATGTTTTCAAAAAAGCGGGCAAAAGTGGCAAAAAAAAGGCTGAGAAAGTTGAGGAATGCTCATCCAACACTTATTTGGAACATCCCACAGGTGAACAAGCTAATTGGGAACAGGTGGGTGCCATGATTGGGTATAAAAGCAGCTTCAATGAAATGCTCAGTTATTCACAAACAAGGATGGGGTGAGGGTCACCACTTTGTGAACAAATGCGTGAGCAAATTGTGGAACAGTTTAAGAACAACATTTCTTAACGAGATATTGCAAGGAATTTAGGGATTTCACCATCTACGGTCCGTAATATCATCAAAAGGTTCAGAGAATCGAGAGAAATCGCTGCACGTAAGCAGCAAGGCCGAAAACCAACTTTGAATGGCTGTGACCTTCGATCCCTCGGGCGGCACTGCATCAAAAATCGACATCGGTGTGTAAAGAATATCACCACATGGGATCAGGAGCACTTCAGAAAACCACTGTCAGTAATTACAGTTTGTCACTACATATGTAAGTGCAAGTGAAAACTCTACTATGCAAAGCCAGAGCCATTTATCAACAACACCCAGAAACGCCCGAGCTCATCTAAGATCGACTGATGCAAAGTGTAAAAGTGTTCTGTGGTGTGACAAGTCCACATTTAAAATTGTTTTTGGAAACTGTGGACGTCGTGTCCTCCGGATTGTTATAGGCGCCAAGTTCAAAAGCCAACATCTGTGATGGTATGGGAGTGTATTAGTGCCCAAGGCATGGGTAACTTACACATCTGTGAACCAGGGGCGCCGAAAAGGGGGGGTAAAGGAGACGGATTCTAGGGGCCCATGATGGAGGGGGGCCCAGAGAGGCCCCTAATGATGATGAAATTATAATACAGAAAAAATAATGACACTGTGTTGGGGGCCCTGTAAAGATTATTTTCATGGGGCCCAAAATCCCTAGCGGCGCCCCTGCTGTGAACACATACATATACAAATAGTATTTTTTTTTCGACTTCAAAGCCTAAATTTTCTTGACATTTCCAGTTTTAAAAAAGAGAATTAAAATCGTTTGGTAGTTCAACAACTTAGAACTCGACCTACAATTTGAAAGAACTAATGGTCTAGAAACCAAAACAAGACTTCAAAATTATACAATAGGAAATATAGTTTTAGGAAATTTAGTTTTTGTTCTACTTTGGAGGTGTACTTTTCCCGAAAATGTTGGTCAATTCTCCAGTTCTAGAAAAAGTAGTGTTTTGGTGGTCGAACGACGTAGAATTCGATCTAAAATAATTAAGGAAATTAGGGTCGAAGTATCATAAGAAAATTCCAAAACCTGAGTAATTAGAAATATGAATTTATGTTTAACTTTAGCATACTTGCCAACCTTCCCGGAATTTCCAGGAGACTCCCAAAATTCAGCGCCTCTCCCGAAAACCTCCCGGGACAAATTTTCTCCCGAAAATCTCCCGAAATTCAGGCGGAGCTGGAGGCCACGCCCCCTCCACCTCCATGCGGACCTGAGTCCGCTTTCCCACAATATAAACAGCGTGCCTGCCCAATCACGTTATAACTGTAGAATGATCGAGGGCGAGTTCTTGGTTTCTTATGTGGGTTTATTGTTAGGCAGTTTCATTAACGTCCTCCCAGCGCGGTAACAACACACAAGAACAGCAGTCACGTTTTCGTCTACCGTAAAGCAGTTTGTCTGCCGTAAACAGCAATGTTGTGACACTCTTAAACAGGACAATACTGCCATCTAGTGCATTTGATGAAAGCACTCTTGTGCGTGCCACACAGTAATGCATCATCAGAGAGGGTGTTCAGCATGGTTATAAAAATAGTGACAGAGAATAGAACAAGGATGGACAATTCAACTCTTAACTCAACAATGAGTCGATGAGTGTTTTATGTGTGTGTATATGTGTAAATAAATGAACACTGAAATTCAAGTATTTATTTTATATATATATATATATATGTATATATATATATGTATATATATATATATATATATATATATATATATATATATATATATATATATATATATATATATATATATATATATATATATATATATATATATATATATATATATGTCTTAATAAGGTTATCCAAAAAATAGTGCTCGATACCGTAGTAGAGCGCAATATATGTATGTGTGGGAAAAAAAAAATCACAAGACTATTTCATCTCTACAGGCCTGTTTCATGAGGGGGTGTACCCTCAATCATCAGGAGATTTTAATGGGAGCATTCGCATACCATGGTTTATATAGGGCACAGAGTGGGTGGGTACAGGCTGGCCTAGGGGCGTGGTGATTGGCTCATGTGTTACCTAGGAGGTGTTTCCGTCTATGGCGGCATGCTGTTACAATTTCGCTGCGCTTGTTGAGGGATGACAGGTCTGGACGGTAAATAATAAACAGTTTCTCTTTCAAGCATAGGTTGCATCTTTTATTACCACTATTGTAAGGTGTGCTGGATGCAAGAATTTGCCATGTTATTGAATATTCAACATTATTGTCTTTGAGGTCCCAAATGTGTTTGCTGAGTTCTGTGGTATTTCGCAAGTTTTTGTTCCTGAAAGAAGCCTTGTGATTGTTCCATCTGGTTTTGAATTCTCCCTCGGTTAATCCTACATATGTGTCGGATGTGTTAATGTCCTTGCGTATTACCTTAGATTGGTAGACAACTGATGTTTGTAAGCACCCCCCGTTGAGAGGGCAATCAGGTTTCTTTCGACAGTTACAGTCTTTGTTGGTTTTGGAGTCGCTCTGTCTGGGGGCCGACGGCTCATTTGCAATTGTTTTGTTGTGGTTTGAGATGATTTGTCGTATATTGTTCATGCAGCTGTAGCTCAATTTAATGTTGTTCTTGTTGAATACTTTTCTTAGGGTGTTGTCTTTGGGAAAGTGTTTGTCAATCAGATTGAGGAATTTGTGTCCAATGTTAGTTGAGACGTTTTTGCTGTATGGGGGGTTGTACCAGATGATGTCGTTTCGTTTTCTGTTCTTTTTTGGCTGGTTTCCTGGCGTGGGTTTATAGGTGAGGGTGAAATTGTATCCGCTTTCATCAAGGGCTTTTTGGTACGGGGGGGTTGCTTGGTCAAATTCAGCTTTGCTAGATGACAGCATCGATAGCCTTTTATTGATTCCGGTAGGTATTCTTTTCTTGGTGGTGGGTGGGTGGTTGCTGTCATGGTGCACGTATTGGAGTGTTGTGTTGGGTTTCGTGAATGGTTGGTAGCTGTTATTTCTCAGGTTGAAAGTGACGTCAAGGAAGTCGACGGTTTGCTTGTTGGCTTCAATCGTGATCCGTAGGCCGTTCTCTTTGAAAATTTGGCATATGCGCTTCTTGGTATTCTCGCTGCTCCTTGGTGAGGCGCGACACACTGCCAGTCCGTCATCACGGTAAATACCAAGGTTCAGATTGAGGCTAGCGAGCTGGGAGAGGAGGAAACTCCCAACGAGTTCACACGTTTCTGCTCCGTCAAAACTTCCCATAGTATTTATTATATATATATATATATATATAATGAAATAAATATATATTTATAGCTAGAATTCACTGAAAGTCGAGTATTTCATATATATATATATATATATATATATATATATATATATATATATATATATATATATATATATATATATATGAAATACTTGACTTGGTGAATTCTAGCTGTAAATATACTCCTCCCCTCTTAACCACGCCCCCAACCACGCCCCCGCCCCAACCACGCCCCCACCTCCCGAAATCAAAGGTCTTAAGGTTGGCAAGTATGCTTTAGAGGCTTAACTTTCCAGAAAATGTCAGTCAAATCTGTAGTTGAGTCCAAAATGAGCATTCAGTTTGTCTGGTGGTTAAACAACTTGGAACTCAACTTAAACTTTGTAAGTAAAACATGATCCAGAGATGATACAAAAATCCAGAACCTGAACAACTGAAAACACAAAACTTTTCTTTTACTTTGGAAGTGTACTTTCCCTGAAAACTTTCCCAAACTTGAACAATTTGAAATGTGATATTTTTTTTTTTTTTACTTTAAAGCCTTAATTTTCTTAAACCTCTGTCAAATCTCCAGTTGTACGAAAGGACCGTTTGATTCGTTTGGTGGTAAACAACTTGGAAATCGACCTAAAATTTTTGGTCCAGAGAAGGTACAAAAAAATGTCGTGTCAGAACAATTAGAAAAGCAAAGTTTTGTTCTTTTTCAGAGGTCTACTTTTCTTGAAAGTAGAATGAAAATTACACAAAAAGCATCACTTGATTTTTTTTGGAGAGACAACCTGGAACTTGACATACATTTTTAAGGAAAATATCGTCGAGAGATTATAATAATATCCAGAACCTAAACAATTAGAAATACAAATGTTTGTTTGATTTTAGAGCCTTGATTTTCCTGAACATTTTGGTCAAATCTCCAGTTTTTTTAAAGGAGCATTCAAGAAAATTGGATTAAACCTAAAATGTATAAGGAAAATATGCTCCATAAATCATACATAAATCCATCACCTGAACAAATTTTATTCATGCCTTTTTTTTACACATTTTGTATAAAATAAAATTAACTTTGCATACCTTCTGATTTCACTTAAATATCAATGTATTGCGCCATTTGAAGATTTTAGGGCAAAATATCCATCTGGCGAACTATAAATCTATGCATATTGTTAATGCTAGCAGCTTAAAAGTGGTACAATGAAAACATTTTAACCAACATTTTCTATTAAAAATATGCCTAAAATTCGTTAGGTGAGCATCTAATAGACCTAAAAGTTTATTTTGTGTTTTCATTGCAGTTTTTGTGATATTTCTTGTGATGCAAGGTTTGTTACGGTACAGTGGGGGAAGGAGATGGCACAGAGGCAGGGACGTCGTTAGCTCTAGGCGTATTTATTATAATAAAGGAATGAAGCGTCTAACTAATCCAAATATGTGTGGTGAGACTATGTGAAGTGATTATATGAGGAGTGTTATCAGGAGTTGTTGAAGGTGCGTGTCGAGCGATGTGCGGAAGTCCAGGGGCAGAAGCGAGGCATCACGGTCCGTGTCTAGGCGAGATGTCGAGATCCAGGAAGGCAGCCAGGGAAACAGAGGGAATTCGGGAAGACAAGACACACAGCTCGAGACTAGGAAACGGAGCAACGCTGCTGGATGGCGACACATGACCCAAGACAATGAGCACAGAGGGGAAACACAGAGAGCGAGTAAATGCACATAGAGCTGGAGGCGTGTAGGCTTACTGTACAGGAACAGGCAGCTACGTTCTGGCACTGGAATGCAGGAAACGTTGGTTTAAGACGGTAGGGGCGCGGCCACGGCAGGAAAGGAGCACGCCGGCGAGCGCTCTGGTGAGTGGAGCGCCCAGAGGAAAGGTTAATTTTAATAATTTTTAGCAATACCTAAACACCATTAGGTGACCACCAACACCTTCCTGTTTGACTGTAATCACGTATCTGTCAGCTTCAAAGTGTGAGTATTTTTACTTTATTGCAGTTCTCTTTAGTACAGTTCCTGATGGCAACACTTCTAATGAATCCACTTTCAATTATTTCCAAAGCAAAACAAGGAAGTCAACCCACGTCCAATTGGGTTTGACTTTGGAGGTTCAGCTGGGTTTAAGTCGCTTAAGTGTAACCCAATCACACAAATTGCATTGGGGCCCATTAGTTCCTCGTGGTGTGTGGTGTAATTAAACAGGCAACAGAGACAGGAGCACGACACCAGCCTGGAAGGAAGTCGTAGCCGTCAGACTCCTGGTGGAAGTGGAATAGTTGACAGGCAGCGTACGCAAAAAGGAAGACGTCGCACAAAGGAAGACGTCGCACACATTCAGAGTGACTGGAGTGAGCAGAACACAAAGATTGCTGAGGTAAGATGGACACTCAAACACGTATTGTAAAACTATTCTAACCATTCAAAATATTTAAAACCAAATGAGAGACCACCGCTCTTTTGCTCCAAGGTGGTGAAAAATGTCACTATTTGCATTGTGGTCAATAATGCACATTTTGTTTCTAATACACAATTTGATTAAGTTTTCCCATAGCGAAAAGGTCAACGGTCAGTTTGTAGCAAACCACATTGACTCATACCACTCTGCCCCACATCTTTGGAACTCTTTACCACCAGACCTTCGCAACTTAGATTCAATATCCCTCTTCAAATCAAGACTCAAAACACACCTATTCCTGACTGCTTATTCATTGTAATCATCTTTTCTTTTCTCTTTGTTGTTGTTGTTGTTTTTTTTATCCAATTTGATTTTATTGTTGTGCTTTTGTATGTTGTCCTTGAGTGCCCAGAAAGGCGCCTTATAAATACAATTTATTATTATTATTATTATTATTATTTTGAAGGACTTGATGCAGGCTTCCATTATGTTCATGCATTCTGTCAATATGCCTTTATATGATAAGAATTTCGGATTTTGCAAGAAACCCGTGATCAACATGACAAATCAATTTGCAGAAAACCACATTGACTAATACCTCATTTTAAAGGGCTTGATGAGGATTTTGTCAATATGCCCTCATGTGGTGATGTCATGACCATGTTTTTGCATTTAAAATGATGTTGCAAAGTCAAAAGTCAATTTGCAACAAACCCCATTGACTCCTATGTCATGTAAATTAATGAGAGCTTTAAAAATATGGGACTATTTTGTTAATATTTCCTTAAGTGATGATCCAAAACATTTTTTTTGCATAAAACACGCTCACAAAGTCAAAAGTCAATATACAACAAACCATATTGACTGATACCTTTTTCTAAAGGGCTTGATGAGGACAGTGAAGATATGCAATTATTTTGTCAAAATGCCCTCATGTGGTGATGTAATGATCAAAAAACATGTTTTTGCATCTAATCAAATCAAATCAAATCAACTTTATTTATAGAGCACATTTAAAATTTACCACAGGGGTAGCCAAAGTGCTGTACAATGAACAGGTTAAAAGATAAAACGAGTACCGAGCAAACACAACACAACACAAACAGAACACGATAAAAAAAATAATAATAATAATTAAAATAGAATTAATAAAAACATAAAAACATAAAAACAGGATCACAGCAGGTGTATTATGGGGCGCCATTGCAGGATGGATATCACTCAGTGTTAAAAGCCATGGAATAAAAGTATGTTTTTAAGAGAGATTTAAAAACAGGAAGAGAGGAGGCTTGTCTAACACTCAGGGGTAGGTCGTTCCAGAGCTTGGGAGCAGCAACGGCGAAAGCTCTGTCACCTCTAAGCTTCAGCCTTGTGTCAGGGACCGTCAACAGCAGCTGATCGGCTGATCTTAAGGATCGGGTGGGGCAGTAAGGCTGAAGGAGGTCGGAGAGATAGGATGGCGCGAGGTTGTTTAGACATTTAAAAACAAATAAATCTAAAATGATGTTGCATAAACAAACCAGGTCAAAAGTCAATTTGCAACAAACCCCATTGACTCCTATGTCATGTAAATTACTTAATGAGAGCTTTAAAAATATGGGACTATTTTGTTAACATTTCCTTAAATGATGATGTAATGATCCATAAAATGTTTTTGCATAAAACACGCTCACAAAGTCAAAAGTCAATATACAACAAACCATATTGACTGATACCTCTTTCTAAAGGGCTTGATGAGGACAGTGTCGATATGCAATTATTTTGTCACTATGCCCTCCTGTGATGATGTAATGATAAAAAACATGATTTTTGCATTTAAAATTATGTTGCATTAACAAAGAAGGTCAAACGTCAATTTGCAACAAACTCCATTGACTCCTATGTCATGTAAGTTACTTAATGAGAGCTTTAAAAATATAGAATTATTTTGTTAATATGTCCTTGAATGTTGATGTAATGATCTAATTTTCTTTTTTGCATAAAACACGCTCACAAAGTCAAAAGTCAATATACAACAAACCATATTGACTGATACCTTTTTCTAAAGGGCTTGATGAGGACAGTGAAGATATGCAATTATTTTGTCAAAATGCCCTCATGTGGTGATGTAATGATCAAAAAACATGTTTTTGCATCTAAAATGATGTTGCATAAACAAACCAGGTCAAAAGTCAATTTGCAACAAACCCCATTGACTCCTATGTCATGTAAATTACTTAATGAGAGCTTTAAAAATATGGGACTATTTTGTTAACATTTCCTTAAATGATGATGTAATGATCCATAAAATGTTTTTGCATAAAACACGCTCACAAAGTCAAAAGTCAATATACAACAAACCATATTGACTGATACCTCTTTCTAAAGGGCTTGATGAGGACAGTGTCGATATGCAATTATTTTGTCACTATGCCCTCCTGTGATGATGTAATGATAAAAAACATGATTTTTGCATTTAAAATTATGTTGCATTAACAAAGAAGGTCAAACGTCAATTTGCAACAAACTCCATTGACTCCTATGTCATGTAAGTTACTTAATGAGAGCTTTAAAAATATAGAACTATTTTGTTAATATGTCCTTGAATGTTGATGTAATGATCTAATTTTCTTTTTTGCATAAAACACGCTCACAAAGTCAAAAGTCAATATACAACAAACCATATTGACTGATTCCTTTTTCTAAAGGGCTTGATGAGGACAGTGAAGATATGCAATTATTTTGTCAAAATGCCCTCATGTGGTGATGTAATGATCAAAAAACATGTTTTTGCATCTAAAATGATGTTGCATAAACAAACCAGGTCAAAAGTCAATTTGCAACAAACCCCATTGACTCCTATGTCATGTAAATTACTTAATGAGAGCTTTAAAAATATGGGACTATTTTGTTAACATTTCCTTAAATGATGATGTAATGATCCATAAAATGTTTTTGCATAAAACACGCTCACAAAGTCAAAAGTCAATATACAACAAACCATATTGACTGATACCTCTTTCTAAAGGGCTTGATGAGGACAGTGTCGATATGCAATTATTTTGTCACTATGCCCTCCTGTGATGATGTAATGATAAAAAACATGATTTTTGCATTTAAAATTATGTTGCATTAACAAAGAAGGTCAAACGTCAATTTGCAACAAACTCCATTGACTCCTATGTCATGTAAGTTACTTAATGAGAGCTTTAAAAATATAGAACTATTTTGTTAATATGTCCTTGAATGTTGATGTAATGATCTAATTTTCTTTTTTGCATAAAACACGCTCACAAAGTCAAAAGTCAATATACAACAAACCATATTGACTGATTCCTTTTTCTAAAGGGCTTGATGAGGACAGTGAAGATATGCAATTATTTTGTCAAAATGCCCTCATGTGGTGATGTAATGATCAAAAAACATGTTTTTGCATCTAAAATGATGTTGCATAAACAAACCAGGTCAAAAGTCAATTTGCAACAAACCCCATTGACTCCTATGTCATGTAAATTACTTAATGAGAGCTTTAAAAATATGGGACTATTTTGTTAACATTTCCTTAAATGATGATGTAATGATCCATAAAATGTTTTTGCATAAAACACGCTCACAAAGTCAAAAGTCAATATACAACAAACCATATTGACTGATACCTCTTTCTAAAGGGCTTGATGAGGACAGTGTCGATATGCAATTATTTTGTCACTATGCCCTCCTGTGATGATGTAATGATAAAAAACATGATTTTTGCATTTAAAATTATGTTGCATTAACAAAGAAGGTCAAACGTCAATTTGCAACAAACTCCATTGACTCCTATGTCATGTAAGTTACTTAATGAGAGCTTTAAAAATATAGAATTATTTTGTTAATATGTCCTTGAATGTTGATGTAATGATCTAATTTTCTTTTTTGCATAAAACACGCTCACAAAGTCAAAAGTCAATATACAACAAACCATATTGACTGATACCTTTTTCTAAAGGGCTTGATGAGGACAGTGAAGATATGCAATTATTTTGTCAAAATGCCCTCATGTGGTGATGTAATGATCAAAAAACATGTTTTTGCATCTAAAATGATGTTGCATAAACAAACCAGGTCAAAAGTCAATTTGCAACAAACCCCATTGACTCCTATGTCATGTAAATTACTTAATGAGAGCTTTAAAAATATGGGACTATTTTGTTAACATTTCCTTAAATGATGATGTAATGATCCATAAAATGTTTTTGCATAAAACACGCTCACAAAGTCAAAAGTCAATATACAACAAACCATATTGACTGATACCTCTTTCTAAAGGGCTTGATGAGGACAGTGAAGATATGCAATTATTTTGTCACTAAGCCCTCCTGTGATGATGTAATGATAAAAAACATGATTTTTGCATTTAAAATTATGTTGCATTAACAAAGAAGGTCAAACGTCAATTTGCAACAAACCCCATTGACTCCTATGTCATGTAAGTTACTTAATGAGAGCTTTAAAAATATAGAACTATTTTGTTAATATGTCCTTGAATGTTGATGTAATGATCTAATTTTCTTTTTTGCATAAAACACGCTCACAAAGTCAAAAGTCAATATTCAACAAACCATATTGACTGATACCTTTTTCTAAAGGGCTTGATGAGGACAGTGAAGATATGCAATTATTTTGTCAAAATGCCCTCATGTGGTGATGTAATGATCAAAAAACATGTTTTTGCATCTAAAATGATGTTGCATAAACAAACCAGGTCAAAAGTCAATTTGCAACAAACCCCATTGACTCCTATGTCATGTAAATTACTTAATGAGAGCTTTAAAAATATGGGACTATTTTGTTAACATTTCCTTAAATGATGATGTAATGATCCATAAAATGTTTTTGCATAAAACACGCTCACAAAGTCAAAAGTCAATATACAACAAACCATATTGACTGATACCTCTTTCTAAAGGGCTTGATGAGGACAGTGAAGATATGCAATTATTTTGTCAAAATGCCCTCATGTGGTGATGTAATGATCAAAAAACATGTTTTTGCATCCAAAATGATGTTGCATAAACAAACCAGGTCAAAAGTCAATTTGCAACAAACCCCATTGACTCCTATGTCATGTAAATTACTTAATGAGAGCTTTAAAAATATGGGACTATTTTGTTAACATTTCCTTAAATGATGATGTAATGATCCATAAAATGTTTTTGCATAAAACACGCTCACAAAGTCAAAAGTCAATATACAACAAACCATATTGACTGATACCTCTTTCTAAAGGGCTTGATGAGGACAGTGTCGATATGCAATTATTTTGTCACTATGCCCTCCTGTGATGATGTAATGATAAAAAACATGATTTTTGCATTTAAAATTATGTTGCATTAACAAAGAAGGTCAAACGTCAATTTGCAGCAAACTCCATTGACTCCTATGTCATGTAAGTTACTTAATGAGAGCTTTAAAAATATAGAACTATTTTGTTAATATGTCCTTGAATGTTGATGTAATGATCTAATTTTCTTTTTTGCATAAAACACGCTCACAAAGTCAAAAGTCAATATACAACAAACCATATTGACTGATACCTTTTTCTAAAGGGCTTGATGAGGACAGTGAAGATATGCAATTATTTTGTCAAAATGCCCTCATGTGGTGATGTAATGATCAAAAAACATGTTTTTGCATCCAAAATGATGTTGCATAAACAAACCAGGTCAAAAGTCAATTTGCAACAAACCCCATTGACTCCTATGTCATGTAAATTACTTAATGAGAGCTTTAAAAATATGGGACTATTTTGTTAACATTTCCTTAAATGATGATGTAATGATCCATAAAATGTTTTTGCATAAAACACGCTCACAAAGTCAAAAGTCAATATACAACAAACCATATTGACTGATACCTCTTTCTAAAGGGCTTGATGAGGACAGTGTCGATATGCAATTATTTTGTCACTATGCCCTCCTGTGATGATGTAATGATACAAAACATGATTTTTGCATTTAAAATTATGTTGCATTAACAAAGAAGGTCAAACGTCAATTTGCAACAAACTCCATTGACTCCTATGTCATGTAAGTTACTTAATGAGAGCTTTAAAAATATAGAACTATTTTGTTAATATGTCCTTGAATGTTGATGTAATGATCTAATTTTCTTTTTTGCATAAAACACGCTCACAAAGTCAAAAGTCAATATATTGCAATTATGTTGTCAATATGCCCTTACGTGGTGATGTCCTGATCAAAAAACATGTTTTTGCATTTAAAATGAATTTGTATAAAGAAGATCAACAGTCAATTTGCAACAAACCCATTGACTCCTATGTCATGTAAATTACTTAATGACAGCTTTAAAGATATGGAACTATTTTGTTAATATTTCCTTAAATGATGATGTAATGATCCAAAAATGTTTTTGCATAAAACACGCTCACAAAGTAAAAATTCAAAATACAACAAACCATATTGACTAATACTTCTTTCTAAAGGGCTTGATGAGGAAAGTGTTGAAAAGCAATTATTTTATCATTTTGCCCTCATGTGATGATGTAATGATCAACAAACATGTTTTTGCATGTAATGTCTATAACATGATTTTGCATAGACAAAACAAGGCCAACCGACTTGTCCAGGGTGTACCTCGCCTTCCGCCCGATTGTAGCTGAGATAGGCTCCAGCGCCCCCCGCGACCCCAAAGGGAATAAGCGGTAGAAAATGGATGGATGGAAAACAAGGCCAACATCAATTTGCAACAAACCACATTGACTCATACCTCATCTTAAAAGGCTTGATGAGGGTTTTAAAGCTATGGAACTGTTTTGTCAGTATTTCTTCATATGATGATGTAACGATCCAAAAACATGTTTTTGCATAAATCCCGTGCACAAAGTCAAAATTCAATATGCAAAGAAATGACTTTGATTCATACCTCATATTAAAGAGCTTAGTGAGGGCTGTCCAGATGTGTAATTATCGTGTCTTTATGTCTTCACATAATGACGCAAAAGAGAGCCGTGTTCTTTTTCAAGTACAAATTAAATGGATTGTCTCCACTGTGAATTCTTCACCTCCAGTGCGCCTGGCTTCCTTCTGGTTTCTTGTGTCTCAGGATGCTGAGCGTGACCTCAAATGCTGCCACACGTTCTTCAGGGTATCCACAACTCCTTCGGTGGCCCGGCGTGGGAGGGTCAACTTGTGGACGGTCTGCACGCGAGCATACTGACATGCACGGTTCCGCTTGTAATCACATTACTCGACATGATCTGCAGCAAAAGAGGGCGAGCTCTTGTGTGGGATGGAGGGTTATGAATGGCTGCATTTGTTTTTGTTTTCTCAAGCATCCTGACTATTTTTAGACCGTGTGCGGTGATAACAGATGCTCTTTTCGCGGACCGTGAATGAGAGAAGTCAACCTGGCCTGGAATGCACCCGTTTTATGTCTATTCCATTGGCCACGACGTGCATGCAGAACAGGAAAAATACGAATAAAACGGCCACATTGGAAAGAAAAAAAACAATTTTTGGGGTAAAAAAAAAAGCCTTCTACTTTCAAGAATAAAGTGGCATTTTTTAATTTTCAATTTTTCCTAGGAAATTTTGTACCCGGTATTTATTTATTTTTTTAAATAATTTTACACTTTTATTTACGTCTTTTCTACATTTTTATTTCAGCTTTTGTCCAATTTTATTCACATACAATTACAACTTATCCTTGAATCTGTTCTGACGGTCCTTGACACAAGGCTGAAGCTTAGAGGTGACAGAGCTTTCGCCGTTGCTGCTCCCAAGCTCTGGAACGACCTACCCCTGAGTGTTAGACAAGCCTCCTCTCTTCCTGTTTTTAAATCTCTCTTAAAAACATACTTTTATTCCATGGCTTTTAACACTGAGTGATATCCATACTGCAATGGCGCCCCATAATACACCTGCTGTGATCCTGTTTTTATGTTTTTATGTTTTTATTAATTCTATTTTAATTATTAATTTTTTATCGTGTTCTGTTTGTGTTGTATTGTGTTTGCTCGGTACTCGTTTTATCTTTTAACCTGCTCATTGTACAGAACTTTGGCTACCCCTGTGGTAAATTTTAAATGTGCTCTATAAATAAAGTTGATTTGATTTGATTTGATTTGACTTCCTGCACCATTATGACTGTTTTCATAAAACTACTACTTTTTCTAAAAAAATTTAAAAAATAAAACTTGTTTGAACTATTACTTTCCCTTGACAAACATACTTTTATAAATACTAAATCCTTCTCTAATATTATGACTTAAAGAGCACCTATTGTATTATGCAAAACTAACTTTTCTTACTTATTGGTACCTGTTGTTGTGTATTTGGGATCTGCATAAGTCCCGAAAATGTTAAATCAAACCATGGAGGCATTGTGGAGATATTTATAAAACAATCTTGCTTTCCTTCATGCTTCTTCCAAATGAGCCGTTTGGAATTTGACAAACTTGTGCTTTCTTTCAATTAGTGACATCAGTGGATTCCTCCTTAGAGATTTATCCGAAGAGCTTTGTGTGAGGCCAACATTGTAGTGCGCGCTGTAGTCAATAAGCCCCTTTTTTTTCTCTATCGTCTTGTTGTGGGCCCGACTGGCTCGTACATGCACATGCATCCTCCGCCGTTGCCTTTTCTAATACAAATTAGCGCGTATTCCTGACTTATATCTGTCAGTAGACACAATATAGAATCGCTGTAAATTACGACATGGCTGACGGCGAGAAGGCGCAGTCAAAGTGGAGGCAGGTAAATAAAGACCGGCCACAAAACGGCGCATGCTGAAAAGACGGTCAGAAAGCAGCTTGAAGATGGTCTGTAAAACATAATCGATGCAAACGTTTGTTGACCTAACCTTACGATTTAATAAAAATTATAATATAATATGCACTAACACTGTTTTTAATATCATGTGATAATGCCTTTTATACTGTATTTTTGTTTTGTTTTATGTACTGTATGTGATTGTTTGTCTACTTGGATGTTGGAGTCTGCAATAAAGCTTTATTGATTGATTGATTGATTGATAATGAATATTCACGCTATTTAAGAATTTTTGTCCAAAACATATGCCTTTGTATTTATATAAAGACTTTATTTACCTAAGATTGTGACTTATTTCTTGTGAATGTCGACTTTTAGTGACATATGTGTTTACTACGTTATTTTCATAGGAATATTACTTTCTTTAAAAAAAAAATAATAATAAATGTTTCTTTTATTCACGTACATTTAAGAGATTTACACTGAAAAAAAAACTTTTCCTTGTGATAATATACATTTTCGACATAATAAATAATGTAATATTCACGCAAATTTCCAACTTTATTTTTATATTCCGACTTCGTTCATGTAAGATGACTTTCTAAAAAAAAACATTTTTTTAAGGATTGTATGAATTAATATTATGACTCGGTCCACTCTGTTTCCTGAGATCCAGGGTCAACGCAGCCGTCTACCAGCAAGTTTTAGAGCACTTCATGCTTCCTGCTGCTGACCTGCTCTATGGAGATGGAGATTTCAAGTTCCAACAGGACTTGGCGCCTGCACACAGCGCAAAATCTACCCGTGCCTGGTTGACGGACCATGGTATTTCTGTTCTAAATTGGCCCGCCAACTCCCCTGACCTTAGCCCCATAGAAAATCTGTGGGGTATTGTGAAAAGGAAGATGCAGAATGCCAGACCCAAAAACGCAGAAGAGTTGAAGGCCACTATCAGAGCAACCTGGGCTCTCATAACACCTGAGCAGTGCCAGAAACTCATCGACTCCATGCCACGCCGCATTAACGCAGTAATTGAGGCAAAAGGAGCTCCAACCAAGTATTGAGTATTGTACATGCTCATATTTTTCATTTTCATACTTTTCAGTTGGCCAACATTTCTAAAAATCCCTTTTTTGTATTAGCCTTAAGTAATATTCTAATTTTGTGACACACGGAATTTTGGATTTTCATTTGTTGCCACTTCAAATCATCAAAATTAAAGGAAATAAACATTTGAATGCATCAGTCTGTGTGCAATGAATAAATATAATGTACAAGTTACACCTTTTGAATGCAATTACTGAAATAAATCAAGTTTTTCAAAATATTCTAATTTACTGGCTTTTACCTGTATATATTTTTTAACCGATTTCCGAACTCTAAATGGGTGAATTCTGGCGAATTAAACGCCTTTCTATTATTCGTCCTCGGAGCGATGACGTTGTGACGTCACATCGGGAAGCAATCCGCCATTTTCTCAAACACCGAGTCAAATCAGCTCTGTTATTTTCTGTTTTTTCGACTGTTTTCCGTACCTTGGAGACATCATGCCTCGTCGGTGTGTTGTCGGAGGGTGTAACAACACGAACAGGGACGGATTCAAGTTGCACCAGTGGCCCAAAGATGCGAAAGTGGCAAGAAGTGAAGTGAAGTGAAGTGAATTATATTTATATAGCGCTTTTCTCTAGTGACTCAAAGCGCTTTACATAGTGAAACCCAATATCTAAATAACATTTAAACCAGTGTGGGTGGCAATGGGAGCAGGTGGGTAAAGTGTCTTGCCCAAGGACACAGCGGCAGTGACTAGGATGGCGGAAGCGGGGATCGAACCTGCAACCCTCAAGTTGCTGGCACGGCCGCTCTACCAACCGAGCTATACCGCCCCAAGAAATTGGACGTTTGTTCCGCACACTTTACTGACGAAAGCTATGCTACGACAGAGATGGCAAGAAAGTGTGGATATCCTGCGACACTCAACCCTCAACTCGACCCTAGCTTCCCTGGCCTGCTGACATCAACTCCAAAACTGGACAGATCAGCTTTCAGGAAAAGAGAGCGGATGAGGGTATGTCTACAGAATATATTAATTGATGAAAATTGGGCTGTCTGCACTCTCAAAGTGCATGTTGTTGCCAAATGTATTTCATATGCTGTAAACCTAGTTCATAGTTGTTAGTTTCCTTTAATGCCAAACAAACACATACCAATCGTTGGTTAGAAGGCGATCGCCGAATTCGTCCTCGCTTTCTCCCGTGTCGCTGGCTGTCGTGTCGTTTTCGTCGGTTTCGCTTGCATACGGTTCAAACCGATATGGCTCAATAGCTTCAGTTTCTTCTTCAATTTCGTTTTCGCTACCTGCCTCCACACTACAACCATCCGTTTCAATACATGCGTAATCTGTTGAATCGCTTAAGCCGCTGAAATCCGAGTCTGAATCCGAGCTAATGTCGCTATATCTTGCTGTTCTATGCGCCATGTTTGTTTGTGTTGGCATCACTATGTGACGTCACAGGAAAATGGACGGGTGTATATAACGATGGTTAAAATCAGGCACTTTGAAGCTTTTTTTAGGGATATTGCTGTTATGATCCGCTGCCCGGATCATATTTTTTGTTTACGTTTTTAAGAGACTTGTGTTTTTGGTTAGTTTTGGACTCCTTGAGTACCTGTTTTGTACACCTGAGTTTGTTTCCATGGCTGCTTATTATTTTCACCTGCCGCGTTTGTTCCCGAAAGGCACCTGTTTGTCATCACTGACATAATTATTTAAGTCTGTCCTCCCTGTCATTCGTTCTGGCTTCGTAGTTTGTTTTCGTGCAACAGTTGACGACTTTTGTTCCGGCTCTGTACCTGTTAGCTTCCACGCTAAACTCCGTTTTTGTTACCTTCTAGCTCCCATGCTAGCTCTTTTAGTTTTTGCCTTATATGTGCTATGAGCACCCTTTTTCTTTTTTCCAGTATAAGTTATTTATTAAATAAATACTTTCTTACCTGCACGCTGTGTCTGACGCCCGTCTGCATTACTGAGACGACCGGGGCGCATTGTGATGCGGGGTCCGTTCTCTCAGGAATGCAGACGGGCGTCAGACACAGCGTGCAGGTAAGAAAGTATTTATTATAAAGTATTTATAGTTGTTGTAGTCGTAGTTGTTGTATTTGGAGTTACAGTTGTTGTAGTTGTAGTCATAGTTGTTGTAGTTGTAGTCATTGTTGTTGTAGTTGTAGTTATAGTTGTTGTAATCGTAGTTGTAGTTGTGGTCTTTGTTGTTAGTTGTTGTAGTTGTAGTTTTGTTTTTTGTAGTTATGGTTGTTGTAGTCATAGTTGTTGTAGTGACAGTAGTTGTAGTTGTAGTTGTATTCATAGTTGTTGTAGTTGTAGTCATAGTTGTTGTAGTTGTAGTTATAGTTGTTGTAATCATAGTTGTAGCTGTGGTCATAGTTGTTGTAGTTGTAGTTATGTTTTTTGTAGTTATGGTTGTTGTAGTCATAGTTGTTGTAGTGATAGTAGTTGTAGTTGTTGTAGTTTTAGTCATAGTTGTTGTAGTTGTAGTCATAGTAGTTGTATTCATAGTTGTAGTTATAGTTGTTGTAGTTGTAGTCATGGTTGTTGTAGTTGTAGTTATACTTGTCGTAATCATAGTTGTAGTTGTGGTCATAGTTGTTGTAGTTGTAGTTTTTTGTAGTTATGGTTGTTGTAGTCATAGTTGTTGTAGTGAAAGTAGTTGTAGTTGTATTCATAATATTTGTAGTTGTAGTCATAGTTGTTGTAGTTGTAGTTATAGTTGTTGTAGTCATAGTTGTTGTATTTGGAGTTAGAGTTGTTGTCATAGTTGTAGTTGTAGTCATAGTTGTTGTAGTTGTAGTAATGGTTGTTGTAGTTGTAGTTGTAGTTGTTGTAATCATAGTTGTAGTTGTGGTCATAGTTGTTGTAGTTATGTTTTTTGTAGTTATGGTTGTTGTAGTCATAGTTGTTGTAGCTGTAGTCATTGTTGTTGTAGTTGTAGTTATAGTTGTTGTAATCGTAGTTGTAGTTGTGGTCTTTGTTGTTAGTTGTTGTAGTTGTAGTTTTGTTTTTTGTAGTTATGGTTGTTGTAGTCACAGTTGTTGTAGTGACAGTAGTTGTAGTTGTAGTTGTATTCATAGTTGTTGTAGTTGTAGTCATAGTTGTTGTAGTTGTAGTTATAGTTGTTGTAATCATAGTTGTAGCTGTGGTCATAGTTGTTGTAGTTGTAGTTATGTTTTTTTGTAGTTATGGTTGTTGTAGTCATAGTTGTTGTAGTGATAGTAGTTGTAGTTGTTGTAGTTTTAGTCATAGTTGTTGTAGTTGTAGTCATAGTAGTTGTATTCATAGTTGTAGTTATAGTTGTTGTAGTTGTAGTCATGGTTGTTGTAGTTGTAGTTATACTTGTCGTAATCATAGTTGTAGTTGTGGTCATAGTTGTTGTAGTTGTAGTTTTTTGTAGTTATGGTTGTTGTAGTCATAGTTGTTGTAGTGAAAGTAGTTGTAGTTGTATTCATAATATTTGTAGTTGTAGTCATAGTTGTTGTAGTTGTAGTTATAGTTGTCGTAGTCATAGTTGTTGTATTTGGAGTTAGAGTTGTTGTAGTTGTAGTCATAGTTGTAGTTGTAGTCATAGTTGTTGTAGTTGTAGTCATGGTTGTTGTAGTCATAGTTGTTGTAGTGATAGTAGTTGTAGTTGTGTTCATAGTTGTTGTAGTTGTAGTCATAGTTGTTGTAGTTGTAGTCATAGTAGTTGTATTCATAGTTATAGTTATAGTTGTTGTAGTTGTAGTCATGGTTGTTGTAGTTGTAGTTATACTTGTTGTAATCATAGTTGTAGTTGTGGTCATAGTTGTTGTAGTTGTAGTTTTGTTTTTTGTAGTTATGGTTGTTGTAGTCATAGTTGTTGTAGTGAAAGTAGTTGTAGTTGTATTCATAATATTTGTAGTTGTAGTCATAGTTGTTGCTGTTGTAGTTATAGTTGTTGTAGTCATAGTTGTTGTATTTGGAGTTCGAGTTGTTGTAGTTGTAGTCATAGTTGTAGTTGTAGTCATAGTTGTTGTAGTTGTAGTCATGGATGTTGTAGTCGGAGTATCCGATATCGGCAAAAAAGCCATTATCGGACATCTCCCTTATCTAAAGTCAACTTGTTTTCCCACTCTACTGGCACCTTAATGCGCCTTATAGTAAGTACGGTGCGCCTTATGGTCCGCAAAATACTGTGCACAAAAAAAAATAATAATGTCACCCCCAGAAAGGTTGTAAAAATGCATATGTTGCTGCTAAAGTGCTGCCATGGTCTGCTTCCCAATGGGACACCCACTTTGTCTTTTTATAGAAAATGCAAATACGCTGTGGAAAAAAAAGCCAGCAGGGCTGCATTTTGCATTAATGCACATTATTCACTTCCCTGTTTGAAGAAGTAAACCCACAGCAACGCAAGGCGAATGTGACAAGAGGAGGGGAGACGCTGTGATCAGCCTCTGCTCGTCGACATCGCTCCGTCACACTTTGTCACTCTTTCAGGCACACTCGGATAACATTTGATGTTCCCGCCACGCTGAGAAGGCTTCCTTTTGTCAGGTAATAAAAAAAGGAAGAAAGGTGGGAGAAGTTGACTGAGGGGAGACAAACGCGAGCTGACAGGTGCTGAGGAGAGTTGTTATTTTTGGTGGTAATTGCGTGTTATTTCGGGCAGCCGGAACAACAGGATGGACTAAAAGCGGAGTGACAATGAAGGAGAGGAGAAGAAATCATATCCTAATGAGTTAGCGTGCATCCTCGCGGGCACACTGAAGCAACATGCATGCTGCCAAGTGCACGCCGCATCCAGCCCGGGGGCGCCATTTCCTCCTATGTTGTGCCTCATTACAAGGCCGAGGCAGCGAGTCGTGTTCATTAACTGGCTGCGTGCGAGTCACAGGCCCTCATACCTCAGCCTGTTCTCCTCACGCTGTACTCTAGAACTCTAGTACTCTAGTATTATAGTACTCTTACATCCCAAGAAATACACAACTAATAGCGACATATGCGGTCCTCTCCAAGGTTTCTCATTGTCATTCACGTCGACGTCCCACTGGGGTGAGTTTTTCCTTGCCCTTATGTGGGCTCTGTACTGAGGATGTCGTTGTGGCTTGTGCAGCCCTTTGAGACACTTGTGATATAGGGCTATATAAATAAACATTGATTGATTGATTGATTGTAGTTATAGTTGTTGTAGTCGTAGTTGTTGTATTTGGAGTTACAGTTGTTGTAGTTGTAGTCATTGTTGTTGTAGTTGTAGTTATAGTTGTTGTAATCGTAGTTGTAGTTGTGGTCTTTGTTGTTAGTTGTTGTAGTTGTAGTTTTGTTTTTTGTAGTTCAATCAATCAATCAATCAATGTTTATTTATATAGCCCTAAATCACAAGTGTCTCAAAGGGCTGCACAAGCCACAACGACATCCTCGGTATAGCCCACATAAGGGCAAGGAAAAACTCACCCCAGTGGGACGTCGATGTGAATGACTATGAGAAACCTTGGAGAGGACCGCATATGTGGGTAACCCCCCCCTCTAGGGAGACCGAATGCAATGGATGTCGAGTGGGTCTAACATAATATTGTGAGAGTCCAGTCCATAGTGGATCCAGCATAACAGTAAGAGTCCAGTCCACAGTGGGGTCAGCAGGAAACCATCCCGAGCGGAGACGGGTCAGCAGCGCAGAGATGTTCCCAACCGATATACAGGCGAGCGGTCCACCCCGGGTCCCGACCCCGGACAGCCAGCACCCCATCCATGGCCACCGGATCTGTGTGTTTTCCCCTCCACAAGGGATAGGGGGGAGCAGATGAGAAAAGAAAAGAAACGGCAGATCAACTGGTCTAAAAAAAGGGGGGCTATTCAAAGTATTCATAGTTATGGTTGTTGTAGTCATAGTTGTTGTAGTGACAGTAGTTGTAGTTGTATTCATAGTTGTTGTAGTTGTAGTCATAGTTGTTGTAGTTGTAGTTATAGTTGTTGTAATCATAGTTGTAGCTGTGGTCATAGTTGTTGTAGTTGTAGTTATGTTTTTTGTAGTTATGGTTGTTGTAGTCATAGTTGTTGTAGTGATAGTAGTTGTAGTTGTTGTAGTTTTAGTCATAGTTGTTGTAGTTGTAGTCATAGTAGTTGTATTCATAGTTGTAGTTATAGTTGTTGTAGTTGTAGTCATGGTTGTTGTAGTTGTAGTTATACTTGTCGTAATCATAGTTGTAGTTGTGGTCATAGTTGTTGTAGTTGTAGTTTTTTGTAGTTATGGTTGTTGTAGTCATAGTTGTTGTAGTGAAAGTAGTTGTAGTTGTATTCATAATATTTGTAGTTGTAGTCATAGTTGTTGTAGTTGTAGTTATAGTTGTCGTAGTCATAGTTGTTGTATTTGGAGTTAGAGTTGTTGTAGTTGTGGTCATAGTTGTAGTTGTAGTCATAGTTGTTGTAGTTGTAGTCATGGTTGTTGTAGTTGTAGTTGTAGTTGTTGTAATCATAGTTGTAGTTGTGGTCATAGTTGTTGTAGTTATGTTTTTTGTAGTTATGGTTGTTGTAGTCATAGTTGTTGTAGTGATAGTAGTTGTAGTTGTGTTCATAGTTGTTGTAGTCATAGTTGTTGTAGTTGTAGTCATAGTAGTTGTATTCATAGTTATAGTTATAGTTGTTGTAGTTGTAGTCATGGTTGTTGTAGTTGTAGTTATACTTGTTGTAATCATAGTTGTAGTTGTGGTCATAGTTGTTGTAGTTGTAGTTTTGTTTTTTGTAGTTATGGTTGTTGTAGTCATAGTTGTTGTAGTGAAAGTAGTTGTAGTTGTATTCATAATATTTGTAGTTGTAGTCATAGTTGTTGTTGTAGTTATAGTTGTTGTAGTCATAGTTGTATTTGGAGTTCGAGTTGTTGTAGTTGTAGTCATAGTTGTAGTTGTAGTCATAGTTGTTGTAGTTGTAGTCATGGATGTTGTAGTTGTAGTCATAGTTGTAGTCATAGTTGTTGTAGTTGTAGTCGTGGATGTTGTAGTTGTAGTTGTAGTTGTTGCAATCATAGTTGTAGCTGTGGTCATAGTTGTTGTAGTTGTAGTTATGTTTTTGTAGTTATGGTTGTTGTAGTCATAGTTGTTGTAGTGATAGTAGTTGTAGTTGTATTCATAGTTGTTGTAGTTGTAGTCATAGTTGTTGTAGTTGTAGTCATAGTAGTTGTATTCATAGTTGTAGTTATAGTTGTTGTAGTTGTAGTCATGGTTGTTGTAGTTGTAGTTATACTTGTTGTAATCATAGTTGTAGTTGTGGTCATAGTTGTTGTAGTTGTAGTTTTTTGTAGTTATGGTTGTTGTAGTCATAGTTGTTGTAGTGAAAGTAGTTGTAGTTGTATTCATAATATTTGTAGTTGTAGTCATAGTTGTTGTAGTTGTAGTTATAGTTGTTGTAGTCATAGTTGTTGTATTTGGAGTTAGAGTTGTTGTAGTTGTAGTCATAGTTGTTGTAGTGTTGTAGTCATGGTTGTTGTAGTTGTAGTTGTAGTTGTTGTAATCATAGTTGTAGTTGTGGTCATAGTTGTTGTAGTTATGTTTTTGTAGTTATGGTTGTTGTAGTCATAGTTGTTGTAGTGATAGTAGTTGTAGTTGTGTTCATAGTTGTTGTAGTTGTAGTCATAGTTGTTGTATTTGGAGTTACAGTTGGTTTAGTTGTAGTCATAGTTGTTGTAAATGTAGTTATAGTTGTTGTAATCATAGTTGTAGTTGTAGTCAAAGTTGTTGTAGTTGTAGTTTTGGTTGTTATAGTCATAGTTGTTGTAGATGTTGTAGTTGTAGTTATTGTTGTTGTAGTCATAGTTGTTGTATTTGGAGTTATATGTGTTGTAGTTGTAGTCGTAGTTGTTGTAGTTGTAGTCATAATTGCTGTAGTTAGAGTTGTTGTAGTTGTAGTCATAGTTATTGTAGTTGTAGTTATATTCAGTGTAGTCATAGTTGTTGTATTTGGAGTTATAGTTGTTGTAGCTGTAGTCACAGTTGTTGTATTTGTAGTTAGAGTTGTTGTAGTTGTAATCATGTTGTTGTAGTCGTAGTCCCAGTTGTTGTCGTTAAAGTCATGGTTGTAGTCATAGTTGCAGTTGTAGTCATAGTTGTTGTAGTTGTAGTCACGGTTGTTGTAGTTGTAGTTATAGTTGTTGTATTTGGAGTTACATTTGTTGTAGTTGTAGTCGTAGTTGTTGTAGTTGTAGTCATGATTGTTGTAGTTAGAGTTGTTGTAGTTGTAGTCATGATTGTTGTAGTTAGAGTTGTTGTAGTTAGAGTTGTTGTAGTTCTAGTCATAGTTATTGTAGTTGTAGTTATAGTCAGTGTAGTCAAAGTTGTTTTATTTGGAGTTATAGTTGTTGTAGTTGTAGTTAGAGTTGTTGTAGTTGTAATCATGTTGTTGTAGTTGTAGTCATAGTTGTAGTTGTAGTCATAGTTATAGTCATAGTTGTTGTATTTGGAGTTATAGTTGTTGTAGTTGTAGTCATAGTTGTAGTTGTAGTCATAGTTGTTGTCATGTTGTAGTCGTAGTCATAGTTGTTTTAGTCGTAGTCATAGTTGTTGTAGTTGTAGTCATAGTTGTTGCAGTTGTAGTCATAGTTATAGTCGTAGTCATAGTTGTTGCAGTAGTAGTCATAGTTGTTGTAGTTGTAGCCATAGTTGTTGTAGTTGTAGTCATAGTTGTTGTAGTCGTAGTCATAGTTGTTGTAGTCGTAGTCATAGTTGTTGTAGTCATAGTTGCTGCAGTTGGAGTCATAGTTGTTGTAATCATAGTTGTTGTAGTTGTAGTCATAGTTGTCGTTGTAGTCATAGTTGTTGTAGTTGTAGTCATTGTTGTAGTTATAGTT
This sequence comes from Nerophis lumbriciformis, assembly GCF_033978685.3. Classification (NCBI taxonomy): domain Eukaryota; kingdom Metazoa; phylum Chordata; class Actinopteri; order Syngnathiformes; family Syngnathidae; genus Nerophis; species Nerophis lumbriciformis. Next base: position 633,682 of record NC_084558.2, on the reverse strand, counting down.
ATAGTTGTAGTCATAGTTGTAGTTCTAGTTATAGTTATTGCAGTTGTAGTCATAGTTGTAGTTCTAGTTATAGTTGTTGTAGTTGTAGTCATAGTTGTTGCAGTTGTAGTTCTACTTATAGTTGTTGTACTTGTAGTCATAGTTGTTGTAGTCATAGTTGTTGTAGTTGTAGTTATAGTCGTAGATGTAGTCATAGTTGTTGTAGTTGTCGTTACAGTTGTTGTAGTTGCAGTCAAAGCTGTGCTAGTCATAGTTGTAGTTTAGCCATAGTTGTTGTAGTTGTAGTCATAGTTGTTGTAGTTCAATCAATCAATCAATATTCTTTGTTTCACCAGGTAAAAACTCATTGAGATTCAACTCTCTTTTCCAAGAGTGACCTGGCCAAGAGAGCAGCAAAACAAAGTTACAGAAATACATATAAAACAACAGAAACAGCAGCAGTCACGTGCCACAATTTAAAATAAAACACTTATACGTATAAACATAAAAACAAAGTATTAAATGTTTCGGTAAAAAAAAACTTAAAAACAAGTAGAAGGCCTAACAGAAACAGTTTCTCGATCCTTTAAAATGGCCTGAAATTCCCCCAAAGTGATCAGCTCAGGTAACCTCAGATCCTTTTGTAAGTTATTCCAAGACCAGGGAGCAGAAGATCTGAAAGCTGTTTTTCCAACATTTGTGTTGGCTGTGGGAAGAAACATTGTGAGTATGTACTGCGACCTTAAGCTGCAGCGACTGGAGTCTCTACACATAAAATAACACAAATAAGGGGAAACCAGACCAAGAAGTGATTTATATACAAAACACAACCATTAAGAAAATGTGCGTGCTGGTAAAGGTGGACAATTTGCCTTTGCATATAAAGTGCAATGGTGGACACGGTTGCCACAACCAGTAATAAAACTTAAGGCACAGTGATATACAGTATGCAGTTTCTTCCCAATAAGAGTTCAATCAATCTTTATTTATATAGCCCTAAATCACAAGTGTCTCAAAGGGCTGCACAAGCCACAACGACATCCTCGGTACAAAGCCCACATACGGGCAAGGAAAAACTCACCCCAGTGGGACGTCGATGTGAATGACTATGAGAAACCTTGGAGAGGACCGCATATGTGGGTAACCCCCCCCCTCTAGGGGAGACCGAAAGCAATGGATGTCGAGTGGGTCTGACATAATATTGTGAGAGTCCAGTCCATAGTGGATCCAACATAATAGTAAGAGTCCAGTCCATAGTGGGGCCAGCAGGACACCATCCCGAGCGGAGACGGGTCAGCAGCACAGAGATGTTCCCAGCCGATGCACAGGCGAGCGGTCCACCCCGGGTCCCGACTCTGGACAGCCAGCACTTCATCCATGGCCACCGGACCTGTGCCCCCCCCCTCAAGGAAAAGGGGAGCAGAGGAGAAAAGAAAAGAAACGGCAGATCAACTGGTCTAACAGGGGGGCTATTTAAAGGCTAGAGTATACAAATGAGTTTTAAGATGGGACTTAAATGCTTCTACTGAGGTAGCATCTCTAATTGTTACCGGGAGGGCATTCCATAGTACTGGAGCCCGAATAGAAAACGCTCTATAGCCCGCAGACTTTTTTTGGGCTCTGGGAATCACTAATAAGCCGGAGTTCTTTGAACGCAGATTTCTTGCCGGGACATATGGTACAATGCAATCGACAAGATAGGACGGAGCTAGACCGTGTAGTATTTTATACGTAAGTAGTAAAACCTTAAAGTCACTTCTTAAGTGCACAGGAAGCCAGTGCAGGTGAGCCAGTATAGGCGTAATATGATCAAACTTTCTTGTTCTTGTCAAAAGTCTAGCAGCCGCATTTTGTACCAACTGTAATTTTTTAATGCTAGACATAGGGAGACCCGAAAATAATACGTTACAGTAGTCGAGACGAGACGTAACGAACGCATGAATAATGATCTCAGCGTCGCTAGTGGATAAAATAGAACGAATTTTAGCGATATTACGGAGATGAAAGAAGGCCGTTTTAGTAACACTCTTAATGTGTATGAGTTGGGTGCATTTATAAAAAGCAAGTCTCCATAATCTAACAAAGGCATTAAAGTGCTCAGAATCAAGTGTTTCATAACTTGTAGGGAAAAACAGGACTTGTTTCTAAAGAAAAATCACATTTTAATTTTAAGTTTATCCAATGCTAATTAAACATGTGAAACTTGACAGCATATACACAAAGCTTATCTATTAAAGGGGAACATTATCACAATTTCAGAATTGTTAAAACCATTAAAAATCAGTTCCCAGTGGCTTATTATATTTTTCGAAGTTTTTTTCAAAATTTTACCCATCACGCAATATCCCTAAAAAAAAGCTTCAAAGTGCCTGATTTTAACCACCCGTCCATTTTCCTGTGACGTCACATAGTGATGCCAACACAAACAAACATGGCGCATAGAACAGCAAGATATAGGGACATTAGCTCGGATTCAGACTCGGATTTCAGCGGCTTAAGCGATTCAACAGATTACGCATGTATTGAAACGGATGGTTGTAGTGTGGAGGCAGGTAGCGAAAACGAAATTGAAGAAGAAACTGAAGCTATTGAGCCATATCGGTTTGAACCGTATGCAAGCGAAACCGACGAAAACGACACGACAGCCAGCGACACGGGAGAAAGCGAGGACGAATTTGGCGATCGCCTTCTAACCAACAAATGGTATGTGTTTGTTTGGCATTAAAGGAAACTAACAACTATGAACTAGGTTTACAGCATATGAATTACATTTGGCAACAACATGCACTTTGAGAGTGCAGACAGCCCAATTTTCATCAACTAATATATTCTGTAGACATACCCTCATCCGCGCTCTTTTCCTGAAAGCTGATCTGTCCAGTTTTGGAGTTGATGTCAGCAGGCCAGGGAAGCTAGGGTCGATATTCTTCTCTTGATCATCTTCGGTGGCATAAGGGACGGTGTGAGCCAAGACATCCAGGGGGTTTAGCTCGCTCGTCTGCGGGAACAAACTGCTGCCATTGCTTGCCGTGCTACCGAGGGCCTTTGTCCCTGAATTGCTCACACACTCCGGCAGATTCAATGGGGGTCTGGCGGCAGATTTCTTTGACTTTATCATTGGAAATGCATCTGCTTTGAGTGTTGCAGGATATCCACACATTCTTGCCATCTCTGTCGTAGCATAGCTTTCGTCGGTAAAGTGTGCGGAACAAACGTCCAATTTCTTGCCACTTTCGCATCTTTGGGCCACTGGTACAACTTGAATCCGTCCCTGTTCGTGTTGTTACACCAGTGGTTCTCAAACTTTTTTTGTCATCCCCCACTTTGGACAAGGGGGAGTTTTCAAGCCCCACCTGCCCCCATCGCCCCAACAGAGCGCTAATGCCAAGCTTTAACATTTTCAAATTTATTGAACATCAAGTTGTATACATTCGAACTCAATAACATAAAATAACATTAAGTTCAATAATAAATAAAATAACTGTGCAGCTGTGGTATAACTTGCATCAAGTTCAATAATAAATCAAAAAAGTGTTATAACTTGCATCAAGTTCAATAATAAATCAAAAAGTGTTATAACTTGCATCACGTTCAATAATAAAACAAAAAAAGTGTTATAACTTGCATCAAGTTCAATAATAAATCAAATAACTTGCTTCAAGTTCAATAATAAATCAAAAAAGTGTTATAACTTGCATCATGTTCAATAATAAATAAAACAAAAGTGTTATAACTTGCATCAAGTTCAATAAAAAAAAAAAAAAGTGTTATAACTTGCATCAAGTTCAATAATAAATCAAATAAAAGTGTTATAACTTGCATCAAGTTCAATAATAAAACAAATAACTTGCATCAAGTTCAATAATAAATCAAAAAAAGTGTTATAACTTGCATCAAGTTCAATAATAAATAAAACAAAAGTGTTATAACTTGCATCAAGTTCAATAATAAATCAAAAAAAGTGTTATAACTTGCATCAAGTTCAATAATAAATCAAAAAAGTGTTATAACTTGCATCAAGTTCAATAATAAATCAAAAAGTGTTATAACTTGCATCACGTTCAATAATAAAACAAAAAAAGTGTTATAACTTGCATCAAGTTCAATAATAAATCAAATAACTTGCTTCAAGTTCAATAATAAATCAAAAAAGTGTTATAACTTGCATCATGTTCAATAATAAATAAAACAAAAGTGTTATAACTTGCATCAAGTTCAATAAAAAAAAAAAAAGTGTTATAACTTGCATCAAGTTCAATAATAAATCAAATACAAGTGTTATAACTTGCATCAAGTTCAAAAATAAATCAAATAACTTGCATCAAGTTCAATAATAAATCAAAAAAAGTGTTATAACTTGCATCAAGTTCAATAATAAATAAAACAAAAGTGTTATAACTTGCATCAAGTTCAATAATAAATCAAAAAAAGTGTTATAACTTGCATCAAGTTCAATAATAAATCAAAAAAAGTGTTATAAATTGCATCAAGTTCAATAATAAATCAAATGACTTGCATCAAGTTCAATAATAAATACAATAAAAGTGCCACTTTGCAATCTTTGCAAAAAAAAAAGGAGGAGCTATGCATTTGGCAAGACAGGGCAAGTGACAGCACTTTCCCCCGTGAGAGCCACCTTGCTTCACTGTGAAACAGCACGGCTGTATGATCAGCTCCCATTTCCTCACACAGTGCAGAGAACAGTCACGCTTTCAGTGGTCGTGTTTTGATCAAATGTACCGGGCTCACAACATGTTAAAACCTCATTGAGTTCGGGCTGAGCTGCCTTGACGCGAGTGCTTCCCGGTGAATGACACAGTGTGTGCCCGTCAGATTTTTGTTTCTCTGCAGGCGCTGGCTCTGGCTCGACGACCTTTGAGGTGCGAGTCACAAATGTATATATTTGTGTAATTGTGATCCACACATTAGCCTGCTACCCATCTGCGCGAAAGTTTGTTCCGCTTAGCCCCGCCCCCATTAGTTACTGTTGCTATGTCTGTCAAACTTTCGCTCGTACCGAGAAATATAAAGCCTACAGTAAAAATAAGTACCGGTAATTTCCATTTATTTATATAGCGGATTTCACAGACCGAATCACAAAGTGATTTACAGTGTGTATAGAAAATGAAAGCATAGTAAAAAAAAATAATCTAAGAATATAATAATTAAAAAAATTTTTTAAGTGAAATTTCCTCCCGTTCCTCGCGCCCCACCTGTCATGTCTCTATTCCCCACCAGTGGGGCGCGCCCCACACTTTGAGAAACGCTGTGTTACACCCTCCGACAACACACCGACGAGGCATGATGTCTCCAAGGTACGGAAAACAGTTGAAAAAACGGAAAATAACAGAGCTAATTTGACTCTGTGTTTGAGAAAATGGCGGATTGCTTCCCGATGTGACGCCACGTTGTGACGTCATCGCTCCGAGAGCGAATATTAGAAAGGCGTTTAATTCGCCAAAATTCACCGATTTAGAGTTCGGAAATCGGTTAAAATAATATATGGTCTTTGTTCTGCAACATCAAGGTATATATTGACGCTTACATAGGTCTGGTGATAATGTTCCCCTTTAAACACGTGCAAAGTGGATTGCGTCTGTTAAGTGAGCAGAAGGAGGCGTGCAATCCATTTTGCATCTCTGTCTTCATTATTATGCAAAATATATGCTGGTCATCAACAATACTGTGAGGAGAAGATGCAAATATAATTATTCAGCACACGCAATGTGATTTATCAACACTCATCACCGTTTTGCGAGAACTATTTTGCGTTCTATTTAGTAACCGTGCGAACAGTTCCACACACTGCCGCAGGATCAGTGGTGGCGCTGCACAGACAGACGATGTACAGAAGACAATCCTCAGTCATACATTTTGGATGGTCAGAAATAAAATATATACATACTGTACATATATATTCACTGTACAAACATACATACAGTGGGGCAAAAAAGTATTTAGTCAGCAACCGATTGTGCAAGTTCTCCCACTTAAAATGATGACAGAGGTCTGTAATTTTCATCATAGGTACACTTCAACTGTGAGAGACAGAATGTGAAAAGAAATCCAGGAATTCACATTGTAGGAATTTTAAAGAATTTATTTGTAAATTATGTTGGAAAATAAGTATTTGGTCACTTCAAACAAGGAAGATCTCTGACTCTCACAGATCTGTAACTTCTTCTTTAAGAAGCTCTTCTGTCCTCCACTCGTTACCTGGATTAATGGCACCTGTTTGAACTGGTTATCTGTATAAAAGACACCTGTCCACAGCCTCAAACAGTCAGACTCCAAACTCCACTATGGCCAAGACCAAAGAGCTGTCGAAGGACACCAGGAAAAGAATTGTAGACCTGCACCAGACTGAAGTTTGCCAGAGAGCACATGGATGATACAGCAGAGGATTGGGAGAATGTCATGTGGTCAGATGAAACCAAAATAGAACTTTTTGGTATAAACTCAACTCGTCGTGTTTGGAGGAAGAAGAATACTGAGTTGCATCCCAAGAACACCATACCTACTGTGAAGCATGGGGGCGGAAACATCATGCTTTGGGGTTGTTTTTCTGCTAAGGGAACAGGCCGACTGATCCGTGTTAAGGAAAGAATGAATGGGGCCATGTATCGTGAGATTTTGAGCCAAAACCTCCTTCCATCAGTGAGAGCTTTGAAGATGAAACGTGGCTGGGTCTTCTAGCATGACAATGATCCCAAACACACCGCCCGGGCAACGAAGGAGTGGCTCCGTAAGAAGCATTTGAAAGTCCTGGAGTGGCCTAGCCAGTCTCCAGACCTCAACCCCATAGAAAATCTGTGGAGGGAGTTGAAAGTCCGTGTTGCTCGGCGACAGCCCCAAAACATCACTGCTCTCTAGAAGATCTGCATGGAGGAATGGCCAAAATACCAGCTACTGTGTGTGCAAACCTGGTAAAGACCTATAGTAATCGTTTGACCTCTGTTATTGCCAACAAAGGTTATATTACAAAGTATTGAGTTGAATTTTTGTTATTGACCAAATACTTATTTTCCACCGTAATTTACAAATAAATTCTTTAAAAATCCTACATTGTGAATTCCTGGATTTTTTTTCACATTCTGTCTCTCACAGTTGAAGTGTACCTATGATGAAAATTACAGACCTCTGTCATTATTTTAAGTGGGAGAACTTGCACAATCGGTGGCTGACTAAATACTTTTTTGCCCCACTGTATATACATACTGTACATATACATTCACTGTACAAACATACATATACACATACTGTACATATACAAGTACATATGCTTCCATACACTCATGCATATAATCACGTTTCATCAAACATATATTAACGTTGTTACTCTAGGGCAGTGGTTCTTAACCTGGGTTCGATCGAACCCTAGGGGTTTGGTGAGTCGGCCTCAGGGGTTCGACAGAGCCTCTGCCGCGGAGGTCAAGACACGCCCGACTCATCGTGTAAATAAAAACTTCTCCTTGTCGTAGTATTATGGACACCCCCAAACAATGTTCCCTCTAATTTTCCATATGTGTGAGCAAACGCAAAAACTCCTTGAGCATTCGGTGGAGAGCATGGGAGCGACGTCAGACGTGCACATACACGGTGGTCACACCTGCAGCACACCTGTCCCAAACATGACTAAATAACAAGTTCAATGTTTTATTATTATAATCAAATGACAGCAGTCATTTCCATGAGATTATTTTCTAATATAAGTGTTTTGGCCCACTTACAATGACTATAACATATTGTTTTTCATGAGCTGTGTACTATTATTATATGTCTGGGTGGGGGTCCTAGTTTGGAAATAATGTGTACCCCTTTCAGATATCGCATTTAGTTCCCACTTAAACATTCACATGTTGCACAATGAGATGTAAACATGGAATTAATTGTACATTCCTGTAACTTTCCGTTTGTAAAATATATTTTTTGTAAAATATGTCTTTATTAGTATTTCTTTAATATAACAACATCATTACGGTTCGGGTTCGGTGAATGCGCATATGAAACTGGTGTGGTTCGGTACCTCCAACAAGGTTAAGAACCACTTCCCTAGGGGAAACTGGGTATAACACATGGCACACTGACAAAGCTTAACCTATTGGTACTATAACAATCTACAAGGTTAATATAGCTGGCTTCTCTTTCTTCCCCTCCATTTATCCACTTTCTTTTGTATTTGAAGTTATCATTACATATATGTATTGTTGCATTTGAACAATTGTATTGTTGATAATAGAGGTAAATTATTGATATTATTCATTATCAATAGTGCTATTTCTATTGGTATTTGTATTGCTCCATTTGTAGTGTAATAATGCTCATTGTCATTGTTGTATTATTATTTACACACCCTTGGACAGGAGTCAGAAATAGAACGCCGCCATCTTGGACAGAAGAGCGACACTCACACAAAAAATGCTGACGCTCTGTAATGGGAAATACATTTATTCTATTAATTTTCTTTATTTTTTTTCTTTATGTTATTTTAATTATGAGGAGTCACACAAAAAAACAATGTGACTCACTACTGTTTGCACCATAAATATTTTTTAATCATTTTAAATTGCCATCCTCATTACAATGTACAGAACAAATTAAATACTGTGTCTACATAATAAAATCTAATTTAAAAAATGAAAATTATATAAAATACAATTAGAAAATACTTGAAATGGATTGAAATCAGATACATTTTATCCATCTAAACTAAATTAAACTAAACACAACAAATACATCTAATGTAGACCTGCAATCCTTAATTAGAATAAATTATTGAAGTAAAATAAATAAATGATATATTCTCTATATATGACAGTATTTATACACATAATATATACACTTTATATATATATATATATATGTATATATATATATATATATATATACACTGTATATATTCATGTGTGTGTATATATAATATATATATATATATATATATATATATATATATATATATATATATATATATATATATATATATATATATATATATATACAGTCTGGGCTTCTCTGTTTAGGCTGCTGCCCCCGCGACCCAACTTCTGATAAGCTAAAGAAGATGGATGGATGGATGGATGGATGGATGGATGGATGGATGGATGGATGGATGGATGAATAAGAAAAATACTATCTTTACATAAAATTAAACAAAACTAAACAAAAAAACTTCTGAAAAGCCTAAAAAAAATTACTTTAAAATATTTACTAAAATACATCAACATTTACTAAAATACATCAACATTTTTAAAATGTAAAAGTTATTAAACAGTTCTAACTTGACGGAACATAAGTATACTAACAAAGTACAATCAATACTTGTATTGAAATTCCATTTAAATCCAAGAATGCTAAAGCATTTCATTTAGTTGAACCAAATACCAATTCAAAAGCTAACTATAATATGAATTAATCTAACTAATAAAGTAGAAATAACTAGAAATAAAGTAATGTTTACCAACAAATATAATATATTTAATCCAAACATAAAAAAATACACAACGTATTTGTATATTAATTTATTTACATTAAATTAGACATGTTCATTTGGTTATGTATAAAAGTAAATATAATGAATAAAATAATCTCAGAGGAAATTAGAAATATGCAGCTAACAAATACAAATTGTAATTACGTTTGTAAAAATAGCCATTGATTACCTAATATAATCTCACAAAAATAAAGAAATTATACAAAAATAAAAGCACAATTTGTGGTTAGAAATTGACTTAATTGCAGCATGCCATTGAGTGCCATTGTGTGTGACACAGAGGAAGAAAAATTTTACATTCCACAAATTCCCATTCCACACACTAAAAAATGTTGGGTTAAAAAATAACTCCATTTTAACCCAACTGCTGGTTCAGAAAAGGACAAACCCCTTATTTGAGTTATTTTAACTCAACATTTTGGGTTAATCTTTTCAACCCAACTGTTGCGTTGAATTATTTAACCAAAAAGTTGAGTTATGATAACTTAATGTTGGGTTATTCCCCACCAAACTTTTGGGTTGAATTATTTAACCCAAAAGTTGAGTTATGCTAACTCAATGTTGGGTGATTGTAAAAGTTGTTAATGAGATTAAACCATAATAAAATTCCCTTCAAGAAAAAAGTAACTTTTTAATTAAAAAAAAAAAAAGCCTTTTACTCAAAAATGCGTTACTACCGTATTTTCCGCACCATAAGGCGCCCTGGGTTAAAAGCCGCGCCTTCAATGAACGGCATATTTCAAAACTTTGTCCACCAATAAGCCACCCCGTGTTGTAAGCCGCATCTAACTGCGCTAAAGGAATGTCAAAAAAACAGTCAGATAGGTCAGTCAAACTTTAATAATATATTAAAAACCAGCGTTCTAACAACTCTGTTCACTCCCAAAATGTACGCAAATGTGCAATCACAAACATACGTATATCAACATGGACAGAGCTGCGTGAAAAAAGCCACCCGGCCTCTTCGCGTAAACTTAAACTTACCTTAACCACTCGCTCATCTTTTCTTCATCCATCCCTTCGAGTTAGCTTTTATGATGACGCCGGCTGGAAAGGTCTCTTTTGGCAAGGTCTTCCTTTTGAATATCACCATGGGTGGAAGTTTCTGGCCATTAGCATGGCAAGCTAGAACCACAGTGAAGGATGACTTCTCATTCCCTGTGGTGCGAATATTCACCGTACGTGCTCCCGTTCCACAGTGCGGTTCACAGGAATATCAGTTGCTGTGAAATACGGTAGTAATCCGTGTGCGGATGGAGAGATTGCGTCTTTTCATGAACCGGATCCTTGTCGCTTAGTAGGAGCCATTTTGTGGTCTTTACAGATGTAAACAGGAAATGAAACGTACGGTGATATCCGCGCGTTTTTTCTTCTTCTTCCGGGGGCGGGTGGTTGCTTACAGTAGAAGAAGAAGCACTTCCTGTTCTATGGGGGCGGGTGCTTACCTTGGCGGTTGCTTGCGTAGAAGAAGAAGCGCTTCCTGTTCTACCGGGAAAAAAGATGGCGGCTGTTTACCTAAGTTGCGAGATCGAAACGTTATGAAAATGAATCTTAATATTTATCCATATATAAAGCACACCGGGTTAAAAGCCGCACTGTCAGCTTTTGAGTAAATTTGTGGTTTTTAGGTGCGGCTAATGGTGCGGAAAATATGGTAGTTGAAAAATTTCATAATTTGGAAAACCAAGAAATTTTGTTAAAATGATACCCTTATAACACAAAAATTGATTGCTATTCATAACACTAGCAACTCATAAATTGGGTTAGCAGAATAACCCAGCATTGTTTAGTGTGCACGTTATGCCAAACACACAATTTTTAGAAATGTACTTGTATGCAGTGTAAAACTTACCAGTTTTCTACCAATAAGTGCATGAGATTTTGTACAACATGCAACTAAATTGACCAGAGAAGATGACGTGTGCAAACTAGGCAGTTTAACACGTGACTGATAAGTTGCCCTAAAAAGATAAGCACCAAATAAGCTTAACTAACATTACTGCACTGATTTTTTTCCCTCTTTTCTTTTCACATTGTGCTAAGGCACATCTGAAAAGAGCGGCGGGCAAAGCGGTTTACGCACAAAGCCGTGGTGTCTGCCATAGATATGCAACGGGAGTTTAGGCTCGGCAGTAATCCTTTGTCACACACACTGTGCAAACATAATAACAAAGTGCAGTGTAATCAGCACGAGCGTGATATTGAAATGGAATTGTGGGGAAACATGATGCTACAGTAGATGAGACGCAATCCTTTTAAATCACTCATTCTCAAACTCTGGTATGAGCTCTCCCGGTGGTACGCCAGCTGTATAGAAATGGTACACAAAATAATATATCAGTGATATGTAAATGAAATATACCTGACATAAATCATAAAATCATAAGATTTAATGATACTGATGTGACTTTTTTTTATTTACCCACTTCATGCCATAAAGTCAACCACCAGAAAATGTTGGTTCTGGCATAACAGATAAGTTACATTTAATTTAAGAACATACACACAAAGCAACACTGGAGGTGACTATGACGTGCGCATTTTCTGCGCATGCGTACTAGGTTGTGTTCCGCCGGCGGACGGAGGGTGGGAGGGGGTCTTAAACGGTGGCATTGTTGTGTGTGGACACGGATAAGGTTAGGTGGGATTTACCCTGGGTAACCTTATCCGGCTTGAAAACCTTTGGCCCCATTTACACTACAGGTAAAAGCCAGTAAATTAGAATATTTTGAAAAACTTGATTTATTTCAGGAATTGCATTCAAAAGGTGTAACTTGTACATTGTATTTATTCATTGCACACAGACTGATGCATTCAAATGTTTATTTCATTTAATTTTGATGATTTGAAGTGGCAACAAATGAAAATCCAAAATTCCGTGTGTCACAAAATTAGAATATTACTTAAGGCTAATACAAAAAAGGGATTTTTAGAAATGTTGGCCAACTGAAAAGTATGAAAATGAAAAATATGAGCATGTACAATACTCAATACTTGGTTGGAGCTTCTTTTGCCTCAATTACTGCGTTAATGCGGCGTGGCATGGAGTCGATGAGTTTCTGGCACTGCTCAGGTGTTATGAGAGCCCAGGTTGCTCTGATAGTGGCCTTCAACTCTTCTGCGTTTTTGGGTCTGGCATTCTGCATCTTCCTTTTCACAATACCCCACAGATTTTCTATGGGGCTAAGGTCAGGGGAGTTGGCGGGCCAATTTAGAACAGAAATACCATGGTCCGTAAACCAGGCACGGGTAGATTTTGCGCTGTGTGCAGGCGCCAAGTCCTGTTGGAACTTGAAATCTCCATCTCCATAGAGCAGGTCAGCAGCAGGAAGCATGAAGTGCTCTAAAACTTGCTGGTAGACGGCTGCGTTGACCCTGGATCTCAGGAAACAGAGTGGACCGACACCAGCAGATGACATGGCACCCCAAACCATCACCCAACCATGCAAATTTTGCATTTCCTTTGGAAATCGAGGTCCCAGAGTCTGGAGGAAGACAGGAGAGGCACAGGATCCACGTTGCCTGAAGTCTAGTGTAAAGTTTCCACCATCAGTGATGGTTTGGGGTGCCATGTCATCTGCTGGTGTCGGTCCACTCTGTTTCCTGAGATCCAGGGTCAACGCAGCCGTCTACCAGCAAGTTTTAGAGCACTTCATGCTTCCTGCTGCTGACCTGCTCTATGGAGATGGAGATTTCAAGTTCCAACAGGACTTGGCGCCTGCACACAGCGCAAAATCTACCCGTGCCTGGTTTACGGACCATGGTATTTCTGTTCTAAATTGGCCCGCCAACTCCCCTGACCTTAGCCCCATAGAAAATCTGTGGGGTATTGTGAAAAGGAAGATGCAGAATGCCAGACCCAAAAACGCAGAAGAGTTGAAGGCCACTATCAGAGCAACCTGGGCTCTCATAACACCTGAGCAGTGCCAGAAACTCATCGACTCCATGCCACGCCGCATTAACGCAGTAATTGAGGCAAAAGGAGCTCCAACCAAGTATTGAGTATTGTACATGCTCATATTTTTCATTTTCATACTTTTCAGTTGGCCAACATTTCTAAAAATCCCTTTTTTGTATTAGCCTTAAGTAATATTCTAATTTTGTGACACACGGAATTTTGGATTTTCATTTGTTGCCACTTCAAATCATCAAAATTAAATGAAATAAACATTTGAATGCATCAGTCTGTGTGCAATGAATAAATATAATGTACAAGTTACACCTTTTGAATGCAATTACTGAAATAAATCAAGTTTTTCAAAATATTCTAATTTACTGGCTTTTACCTGTAAGTCATAGTCATCTCCAGTGTTGCTGTGTGTGCAAGTTCTTAAATTTAACTTATCTGAACAATATCCAGTGTTGTGGTATTTCAATTAAATGGAATCCAGTGTGCTGTGGGGTCCTATTGTAGTGAATCACACCTGAGCCATCATAAATTAATCAAATCTGTATTAGACACGTAAACAATGTGATAAAGAACATTTTACATTAATCTAGGGATCTAGATATCTAGTCAGGACACTCTTCACTCGTTTGCCTTCACCTTCATTGTCCATTCCTTTTTGGTGACTTTATATATACTCTGGACCTGGACGTCCTTTTTGGCAGTCCAAATGCATTCACCGTTTTCCTCGTCGGCCAGGTAATACAAAGCACATGCTACCTTTTTTATCACATCCACGGTAGTCCGCATTCTCGTTGACACTCCTTGGACAAATGGACAAAGTTTTTCAGTGAGTCGAATCACAGCTGGCCTGGACATTGGAAAGTTCTCTTGCCGTCTAAGAAGTGTTGTATCCCAAATAGCTGCAATCGCTTTCTCTTAAGGTATTCATGTGTGATTTCCACAAGCGTCTGTACATGTAGAAGAAGGAGAAACACGGGCATGTCTGGATGACTCGCCTCCATCTTTCCAGTGGTTACCTCCGAGTTACAAAACCTTTTTATTATGAAGCTAGCTGTGGCGCGTACTTTCTGACATCACTTCCTGTGTGGGGCGCGGTCTTTCTGGCGTCACTTCCTCTCCGAACTCAGTTTGTAAACGATCAATGAGTCCATGCAAAGCTAAGAGCCGGAGATTCAAGAAATACACGGCGCACTTACCCGTGTAAAAAATTGTCCGAGGAGGGGGACCTTAAACGCTGGTTTAGTGTGGCTGAAACAGGGTTTAGGCTAAATAATTATCAGTTTAAGGGGTTATCCGGCTTAGTGTAGACCAGTGACGTGCAGTGAGGTTGATGGCTGATGAGGCACTGACTTCATCACAGTCAGATTTACAAACATATGAACCCTAAAGAGTATCTTATTCACCAATTGATCGGCAGCAGTTAACGGGTTGTGTTTAAAAGCTCATACCAGCATTCTTCCCTGCTTGGCACTCAGCATCAAGGGTTGGAATTGGGGGTTAAATCACCAAAAATTATTCCCGGGTGTTGTGCCGCTGCTGCCCACTGCTCCCCTCACCTCCCAGGGGGTGAACAAGGGGATGGGTCAAATGCAGAGGACAAATTTCATTACACCTAGTGTGTGTGTGACAATCATTGGTACTTTAACTTAACTTTAACTTTACACATACAAACTGTAGCACACAAAAAAGCACATTTAATTAAAAAAACGTTATTATGGTCTTACCTTTACTTATAAATGAAGTCCATGCGCCGCTGTTGTGCTGGATTAATTCACCCCCGCCGTAAAATGCACCCCCTGACAGGAGTGTTGTATCAACTAAAGCCCTCACTTAAACTTTCCACATGCAAGATTGAATCTATTTAAAAAAGTGTAACCGAGGGTTTATAAATGTCGCCTATACTGTATGAAACTACAAAATAACAAACACGGAGGCTCCAGGTTACACGAGGACCACTTTATTTACCTTCTTTCAAAAACCTCCGCTCCACTCCAACGTGCCATCACTTCCGCTCTTAGCGCCTTCAAAATAAGAGCTCAAGACATATACTGTATAACAGCGCATAACAGGAACTTAACATCACAAAGAGGAAAGCCCATAAAAATAGGTTACAAAAGTTATTTAATATGAAGCCAAAAAGTGCAAAAACAATAATGTTCGTGTTGGAGGAGTTGTGAATTAAGTACACCTGCAGTCTGCAGGTGTACCTAATGTTGTGGCCCTGCAGTCATTCACAACTCCTCCAACACGAACATTATTGTTTTTGCACTTTTTGGCTTCTTATGAAATAACTTTTTTGAATAGATTCAATCTTGCACGTGGAAAGTTTAAGTGTGGGCTTTAGTTGATATAACACTCCCGTCAGGGGTTGCATTCTACGGCGGGGGTGCAGGAGGCGGGATTACTGTGAGCCTCAGCCAGTGTGTCTTTTGCAGCCGTTTTATGATCGCTCAGCACAAGAAATACGTTACACACATACAGTTGTTGACAAAATACACTGTATATTATATACCTCAGCTAACTAAACTATGGAAATGTATAATATAGTTCATATAGCAATACGGTCTCACTGCACAGCAGGCCAGCAGTTAGCCGAGTCCGCAATCCATGGTGAGGCACACCCCGATATTCAGCTGGGAATGACTAAAACAGTAAATAAACACAAGACATATACTCTATTAGCCACAACACAACCAGGCTTATATTTAATATGCCACAAATTAATCCCGCATAACAAACACCTCCCCCCTCCCGTCCATATAACCCGCCAATACAACTCAAACACCTGCACAACACACTCAATCCCACAGCCCAAAGTACCGTTCACCTCCCCAAAGTTCATACAGCACATATATTTCCCCAAAGTCCCCAAAGTTACGTACGTGACATGCACATAGCGGCACGCACGGGCAAGCGATCAAATGTTTGGAAGCCGCAGCTGCACGCGTACTCACGGTACCGCGTCTGCGCATCCAACTCAAAGTCCTCCTGGTAAGAGTCTCTGCTGTCCCAGTTCTCCACAGGCCAATGGTAGAGCTTGACTGTCATCTTCCGGGAATGTAAACAATGAAACACCGGCTGTGTTTGTGTTGCTGCACCGTTTCCCACCTACAGCTTTCTTCTTTGCTGTCTCCATTGTTCATTGAACAAATTGCAAAAGATTCACCAACACAGATGTCCAGAATACTGTGGAATTTTGCGATGAAAACAGACGACTTAATAGCTGGCCACCATGCTGTCCCAAAATGTCCTCTACAATCCGTGACGTCACGCGCAGACGTCATCACACCGAGACGTTTTCAGCAGGATATTTTGCGCGAAATTTAAAATTGCACTTTAGTAAGCTAACCCGGCCGTATTGGCATGTGTTGCAATGTTAAGATTTCATCATTGATGTATAAACTATAAGACTGCGTGGTCGGTAGTAGTGGGCTTCAGTAGGCCTTTAAAGTATTTCTGATTCTGATTCTATCCATCCATCCATCTTCTTCCGCTTATCCGAGGTCGGGTCGCGGGGGCAACAGCCTAAGCAGGGAAGCCCAGACTCTCCTCTCCCCAGCCACTTCGTCCAGCTCCTCCCGGGGGATCCCGAGGCGTTCCCAGGCCAGCCGGGAGACATAGTCTTCCCAACGTGTCCTGGGTCTTCCCCGTGGCCTCCTACCGGTCGGACGTGCCCGAAACACCTCCCGAGGGAGGCGTTCGGGTGGCATCCTGACCAGATGCCCGAACCACCTCATCTGGCTCCTCTCGATACGGAGGAGCAGCGGCTTTACTTTGAGCTCCCCCCGGATGACAGAGCTTCTCACCCTATCTCTAAGGGAGAGCCCCGCCACCCGGCGGAGGAAACTCATTTCGGCCGCTTGTACCCGTGATCTTGTCCTTTCGGTCATGACCCAAAGCTCATGAACATAGGTGAGGATGGGAACGTAGATCGACCGGTAAATCGAGAGCTTTGCCTTCTGGCTCAGCTCCTTCTTCAGCACAACGGATCGATACAGCGTCCGCATTACTGAAGACGCCGCACCGATCCGCCTGTCGATCTCACGATCCACTCTTCCCTCACTCGTGAACAAGACTCCGAGGTACTTGAACTCCTCCACTTGGGGCAAGATCTCCTCCCCAACCCGGAGATGGCACGCCACCCTTTTCCGGGCGATTCCCATCCCAGTCGCTTCACACTCTGCTGCGAACCGATCCAGTGAGAGCTGAAGATCTTGGCCAGATGAAGCCATCAGGACCACATCATCTGCAAAAAGCAGAGACCTAATCCTGCAGCCACCAAACCAGATACCCTCAACGCCCTGACTGCGCCTAGAAATTCTGTCCATAAAGGTTATGAACAGAATCGGTGACAAAGGGCAGCCCTGGCGGAGTCCAACCCTCACTGGAAACGTGTCCGACTTACTGCCGGCAATGCGGACCAAGCTCTGACACCGATTATACAGGGAGCGAACCGCCACAATAAGACAGTCCGTTACCCCATACTCTCTGAGCACTCCCCACAGGACTTCCCGGGGTACACGGTCGAATGCCTTCTCCAAGTCCACAAAGCACATGTAGACTGGTTGGGCAAACTCCCATGCACCCTCAAGGACCCTGCCGAGAGTATAGAGCTGGTCCACAGTTCCACGACCAGGACGAAAACCACACTGTTCCTCCTGTGATTCTGATTCTGATATATTATATTTATTGTTCATGCATTGACTAAATTTCAACTTTTTTTCAATATCTGCGTTAACTACAAAGCTGCTGCTTAACGGCCTTTCACTGTTTTCCCGCCCACAATGGCCTATTCTCCTGCATTGTTTCCTACTCCGGTCTATGGCTGACAATAGTACAAGCACAAGCAAAAAAAAAAAAAAAAGAGAGGAGCCCGTTGTAGTCAGTGGGCCACGGAACATAATAGATGCTATCTTATCAAACAAGATGTCAGCTCGACGTCTTCACACTCAATAATCCCGTTGTATCGCAGAAAGCTGCTTTGATACTAACACATACTTACATGTGTGCCAAGTCAGAGAAAACCCTGCAGGCGGTGTAATTTCCAGGCCAAAGCCACAGCAGATGACAAAGCACATTATAATGAGTGTTTACGGCCTCGGGAGGCTGCATAGGCGTGTGTTTGCCGGCGTATAATCCATGTCGCCAGGTGCCAGCGTCCTCACTTTAAAGCGTCCCGAAGAAGTAGAAAGTGGTGTCATCCGCTGATGCTCTCCTTAATATACCCGAGTTGGCTTCAAGATGTCTGCCAGGGCGAGCTATCATGTCAGCGCCGGATGGGAAATTGGCCCAGACAGTGATTTGGAGTGTGTCTGCAGATGAAGTAGATTGAGGAGGTCAAGTAGGAGGACCATAAAAGCTCCTTTCCTGGAACATGGCCTTAATGCCAGTGGAGATGTGCTGCAGTTTTTCCAATATGTGAGGCCGTAGTCCTGGCTCGCTCACGCTCCAACATGAATATTTAATGGCAGATGTTAAAAAATCTGGACGGGACGTGGCCATATTTTCAGAATGACGCCCCCCCCTTCCCCCCTCTGTGAGCGTATTTAATAGGCTGTGTAACTCACCAGAAAGGGCTCACAGAAGATACTAATTTTGTGTGTCTTTTACAACTCAAAAACACGTCTCGTACCAGCAGGGGGTGGAGGCGGCGAACACGTCAACTTCCGGATGCTTCTTTGTTGTCGTGAATAAATTGCGTTAATGGGGCGATGTTTTGTGGGAAAGCAGTTATGGCGGAGAGGAGCGCGTATGAGTCGTGTAATGCGGGGGCGGGGGGGTGACGTCAACAAAAGGGAGGCGGTTTTGTTAAAGGTCATTTAAAAAGTGCTCAAAGAATTATTCAAGGTACAGTGAATTACACAATAATGTTCTAAAAACTCGTTTTCATTGAGGGCCACATCCCAGTTATGGCTGCCCTCTGTTGAGTTGGGTTGAGTTTGAGTTTATTTCGGACACGCGCGCATACAACACAATTTCCAGTTTCTCTATTCAACATGATATTACTGATACTATTTTAGCGTCCCTTCACTGGCTCCCTGTGCGTTACCGAATCAATTTCAAACTCCTTTTATTTGTTTTTAAATGTCTAAACAACCTCGCGCCAAACTATCTCTCCGACCTCCTTCAGCCTTACTGCCCCACCCGATCCTTAAGATCAGCCGATCAGCTGCTGTTGACGGTCCCTGACACAAGGCTGAAGCTTAGAGGTGACAGAGCTTTCGCCGTTGCTGCTCCCAAGCTCTGGAACGACCTACCCCTGAGTGTTAGACAAGCCTCCTCTCTTCCTGTTTTTAAATCTCTCTTAAAAACATACTTTTATTCCATGGCTTTTAACACTGAGTGATATCCATCCTGCAATGGCGCCCCATAATACACCTGCTGTGATCCTGTTTTTATGTTTTTATGTTTTTATTAATTCTATTTTAATTATTTATTTTTTATCGTGTTCTGTTTGTGTTGTGTTGTGTTTGCTCGGTACTCGTTTTATCTGTTAACCTGTTCATTGTACAGCACTTTGGCTACCCCTGTGGTAAATTTTAAATGTGCTTTATAAATAAAGTTGATTTGATTTGATTTGATGTTCGAAAAGGAGTAGGAAGAAGCAGAGCTTATTTAATCCTACCCCTTTTTCTTTACATAGTAGTTGCTAAAATGTTTGTCCACTTCCTGTTCTCAATTTATTCACAATATACTCCATATGTAATAACAATAAAAATAAATAAATAAATAATACTTATATTATTTAAGTATTATTTATTTATATATTTATTTTAATTGGAACAGCATACAACAGTGATGAATATACGAATATAAAGGATTTGCTTCATGATATTATTGGATAATTGTCTATGCATTTGATTCTTGTAGTTTTTTCACTTACATTGTTACTGCAAATTTAAAAAAAGTTAGCACTTTTTTTTTTTTTACGGTAAAAAACTGGCAACTCGGTTGCCAACATTTTTGCGTAAAAATATGGTGGTTTTATAGCATATATTATATTGCAAAAACTGTAAAATTCTGGCAAATTAGCATTTTTTTTGCTATAATATCTACAGTTATTTTACAGAATATCATATCAGTTTTCAAGGTGAAATATTTTTTTAACCATTAAATCTGAAGTTGTTTTTTTATTACTTTTTATTATTTTTTTATTTGTATTACTGTAAATGGAAAACAGTACCACAGTTTGGGGGTTTTTCACGCTAAAATTCTGGCAACTGAGCTGCAAAAGAAAAATATTTGGAAAATATGGTCGTATAATATTTGTCGCAATATTGGATAACATTAAAGGTGAGCAATTTCATGTAGTACGTGGAATTTTTTTTTTATGTCAAAATGGAAAGAAGGAATACATTAAGTAAGAAAACAAAAATACTTTCTTGACACATTATTTTTTAGGCTTTAGCAGGCCACGGAAAGTGATGTGGCGGGCCAGATACACCAGTGTGAGCAAGGTGGGTGAAGTGCCTTGCCCAAGGACACAACGACCGTAACTATCAATCAATCAATCAATGTTTATTTATATAGCCCTAAATCACAAGTGTCTCAAAGGGCTGCACAAGCCACAACGACATCCTTGGTTCAGAGCCCACATAAGGGCAAGGAAAAACTCACCCAAGTGGGACGTCGATGTGAATGACTATGAGAAACCTTGGAGAGGACCGCATATGTGGGTAACCCCCCCTCTAGGGGAGACCAAATGCAATGGATGTCGAGTGGGTCTAACATAATATTGTGAGAGTACAGTCCATAGTGGATCCAGCATAACAGTAAGAGTCCAGTCCACAGTGGGGTCAGCAGGAAACCATCCCGAGCGGAGACGGGTCAGCAGCGCAGAGATGTTCCCAACCGATACACAGGCGAGCGGTCCACCCCGGGTCCCGACCCCGGACAGCCAGCACCCCATCCATGGCCACCGGACCTGTGTGTATCCCCCCTCCACAAGGGATAGGGGGGAGCAGAGGAGAAAAGAAAAGAAACGGCAGATCAACTGATCTAAAAAGGGGGGCTATTTAAAGGCTAGAGTATACAAATGAGTTTTAAGATGGGACTTAAATGTTTCTACTGAGGTAGCATCTCTAACTGTTACCGGGAGGGCATTCCATAGTACTGGAGCCCGAATAGAAAACACTCTATAGCCTGCAGACTTTTTTGGGGCTCTAGGAATCACTAATAAGCCGGAGTTCTTTGAACGCAGATTTCTTGCCGGGACATATGGTACAATACAATCGGCAAGATAGGACGGAGCTAGACCGTGTAGTATTTTATACGTAAGTAGTAAAACCTTAAAGTCGCATCTTAAGTGCACAGGAAGCCAGTGCAGGTGAGCCAGTATAGGCGTAATATGATCAAACTTTCTTGTTCTTGTCAAAAGTCTAGCAGCCGCATTTTGTACCAATTGTAATCTTTTAATGCTAGACATAGGGAGACCCGAAAATAATACGTTACAGTAATCGAGACGAGACGTAACGAACGCATGAATAATGATCTAGGATGAATCCGGAACCCTCACGTGGCTAGCACGGCCGCTCTACCATATTAGCCATGCCGTCAACACTAGGTTTTCTTTTTCATTTGCACTTAATTTTATTGACAGAAACATATTTATTTTTATATTTAATTTTTAATATTTCTATTAATTTTTTTATTTTTTTAAATATTTTTAATTTTATTTATATATTTTAAATTTTTTATTTTATTTTATTTTATTTTAGCTAAGTATCGTGTGACTTGTTGAACGGTGGACTAGCAAAGTAAGATTTTCATTGTACGGCAAACTGTCTGTTTAACTGTGCATATGACAATAAACAATCTCGAGCCTCACAATACGAAGGTCCTGAATTCAATCCCGGGCTCGGGATCTTTCTGTGTGGAGTTTGCATGTTCTCCCCGTGACTGCGTGGGTTCCCTCCGGGTACTCCGGCTTCCTCCCACCTCCAAAGACATGCACCTGGTGATAGGTTGATTGGCAACACTAAAATGGGCCCTAGAGTGTGAATGTGAGTGTGAATGTTGTCTGTCTATCTGTGTTGGCCCTGTGATGAGGTGGCGACTTGTCCAGGGTGTACCCCGCCTTCCGCCCGAATGCAGCTGAGATAGGCTCCAGCACCCACCGTGACCCCGAAAGGGACAAGCGGTAGAAAATGGATGGATGGATGGAAGCTTGAATCTTGAATCTTGAATATTCATTATTAATGAGTTGGTTTATTTTAGCACAACATTATTGTATGTACTTTTTTTTGGTGATACTTAAGTGGGTCTCGGGTGCCTGCGAAAAATTGGGCTCCGAGGTAAAAAAGGTTGGGAACCGCTGGCCTAACTCTCCCCCCTGTCCCTTAACAATTGTTAATCATCATATAACACATGTAGCTGGTCAGTGATACAGATTAGTGCATATTTCAATCATCAATCAATCAATCTTTATTTATATAGCCCTAAATCACAAGTGTCTCAAAGGGCTGCACAAGCCACAACGACATCCTCGGTACAAAGCCCACATACGGGCAAGGAAAAACTCACCCCAGTCGGACGTCGATGTGAATGACTATGAGAAACCTTGGAGAGGACCGCATATGTGGGTAACCACCCCCCTCTAGGGGAGACCGAAAGCAATGGATGTCGAGTGGGTCTGACATAATATTGTGAGAGTCCAGTCCATAGTGGATCCAACATAATAGTAAGAGTCCAGTCCATAGTGGGGCCAGCAGGACACCATCCCGAGCGGAGACGGGTCAGCAGCGTAGAGATGTTCCCAGCCGATGCACAGGCGAGCGGTCCACCCCGGGTCCCGACTCTGGACAGCCAGCACTTCATCCATGGCCACCGGACCTGTGCCCCCCCTCCTCAAGGAAAAGGGGAGCAGAGGAGAAAAGAAAAGAAACGGCAGATCAACTGGTCTAACAGGGGGGCTATTTAAAGGCTAGAGTATACAAATGAGTTTTAAGATGGGACTTGAATGCTTCTACTGAGGTAGCATCTCTAATTGTTACCGGGAGGGCATTCCATAGTACTGGAGCCCGAATAGAAAACGCTCTATAGCCCGCAGACTTTTTTTGGGCTCTGGGAATCACTAATAAGCCAGAGTTCTTTGAACGCAGATTTCTTGCCGGGACATATGGTACAATGCAATCGACAAGATAGGACGGAGCTAGACCGTGTAGTATTTTATACGTAAGTAGTAAAACCTTAAAGTCACATCTTAAGTGCACAGGAAGCCAGTGCAGGTGAGCCAGTATAGGCGTAATATGATCAAACTTTCTTGTTCTTGTCAAAAGTCTAGCAGCCGCATTTTGTACCAACTGTAATCTTTTAATGCTAGACATAGGGAGACCCGAAAATAATACGTTACAGTAGTCGAGACGAGACGTAACGAACGCATGAATAATGATCTCAGCGTCGCTAGTGGATAAAATAGAACGGATTTTAGCGATATTACGGAGATGAAAAAAGGCCGTTTTAGTAACACTCTTAATGTGTGATTCAAATGAGAGAGTTGGGTCGAAGATAATACCCAGATTCTTTACTGATTCGCCTTGTGTAATTGTTTGGTTGTCAAATGTTAAGGTGGTATTATTTAATAAATGTCGGTGTTTAGCAGGACCGATAATCAGCATTTCCGTTTTCTTGGCGTTGAGTTGCAAGAAGTTAGCGGACATCCATTGTTTAATTTCATTAAGACACGCCTCCAGCTGACTACAATCCGGCGTGTTGGTCAGCTTTAGGGGCATGTAGAGTTGGGTGTCATCAGCATAACAATGAAAGCTAACACCGTATTTGCGTATGATGTCGCCTAGCGGCAACATGTAAATACTAAAGAGTGCAGGGCCAAGAACCGAACCCTGAGGAACTCCGCACGTTACCTTAACATAGTCCGAGGTCACATTATTATGGGAGACGCATTGCATCCTGTCAGTAAGATAAGAGTTAAACCACGACAAAGCTAAGTCTGACATACCAATACGTGTTTTGATACGCTCTAATAAAATATTATGATCGACGGTATCGAAAGCAGCGCTAAGATCAAGAAGCAGCAACATAGATGACGCATCAGAATCCATCGTTAGCAGTAGATCATTAGTCATTTTTGCGAGGGCTGTCTCCGTAGACTGATTTGCCCTGAAACCGGATTGAAAAGGTTCACAGAGATTGTTAGACACTAAGTGTTCATTTAGCTGCTGTGCGACAATTTTTTCGAGGATTTTCGATATAAAGGGAAGGTGGGACACCGGTCGGTAGTTTACCATGAGGTCAGGATCAAGGTTAGGTCTTTTGAGTAGAGGATGAATAACCGCTTTCTTGAATGCTAGGGGAACAGTGCCAGAGGAAAGTGATAAGTTTATAATATTTAGCACTGATGGACCTAATAATACTACAGTACATATTGTACAGACATCACCATATGGGGCCCTCACATGTAATTGTGTGTGGAACAGCAGCGTTCGATACCCAGCGGTTCACTGAAGGGTCACTTACAACACTGCAGAAGCCTCTCTGTCTTACTGTCACTCAAATAAACATAAAACACACACACCTCCCATCCATCCCTTCACTTCCTTTACCCCCGCTGGCCCGCCCACCCGCCACCGAGTGGGCTCTCGTGTGTGTGTGTGTGT
This sequence comes from Nerophis lumbriciformis, assembly GCF_033978685.3. Classification (NCBI taxonomy): domain Eukaryota; kingdom Metazoa; phylum Chordata; class Actinopteri; order Syngnathiformes; family Syngnathidae; genus Nerophis; species Nerophis lumbriciformis. The sequence continues at coordinate 608,688 of NC_084558.2, read as the reverse complement.
GTGTGTGTGTGTGTGTGTGTGTGTGTGTGTGTGTGTGTGTGTGTGTGTGTGTGTGTGTGTGTGTGTGCGTGTGTTTGTGTACGTGGCTTTGTTGGAAATTATTGCGGCGGTTTGCAAGAGTGTCGCCGTGGCAACGCCGGGCTTGAGGCATGTTGACAGAATCTGTTGCAGCCCAGTGAAAATGGGAGATAAGGGGTGGGCGGAGCTACAGGGGGGTGGGGGGGTTATATGTGCTTGAGTCCCCCGTATGATGAATGGATATGAGGAGGATAGGACCTGATAGACCCAAAGATCTGGAATGAACAGCGAAGAGAAAGAGAGAGAGAGAGAGAGAGAAGCAGGAGAGTGTGCTGCTATTTTAGTCGGCACGTCGTCATGGAAACTGCAGCCTCACTACAAATGGAGAGGTCCAGAGCACATGTATCGTCAGACAACCGGCCCAGCGTGATGCTCGGACATAGCCGCATACCCCCCCCACGCCCCGCCCCCATCCTTTAGACTCCATTTTTTTTAAATGAATAACACATCCTCATGTGAGCCTTCCTTCCTTCCTTCCTTCCTTCCTTCCATCTCCCGCACTCTGAAGGACACGGCGCTATTCCCACATTTCTCTGTTGCCATGGCAACACCGCAGCGAGTAAGGGAAGGAGAGGACGCAGAGAGGCGGCGCAGAAAGCGGCCCAAAGACGAGCGGATGTGTGAACAATGCTAATTCTAGCACGTTGGTCAAGTCCGCGCTGTGGTGTGGCGGCCTCCTCGTTTGCATACGAGCCTGCGGGAACGTTTCGGCGCGGCGAGGCGCTACGCTCGTCGGGAAAAGATGAAAAACACACACAGCCGGGCGATAGTGCGTTGTGTAACGCGCGCTAGCTCATGCCTTGAGACAGGGTTATTCAACTGGCGGCCCGGGGGTCCAAATCCGGCCTGAGAGTGACACCATGTTGGCCCCTGAGTTCAGTTTAAAACTTGGGAGACAAATATTTTTTGCAGAACATTCCTAAAACCACTACAGTGCTCCTGCTGTGTAAAAAGACCTTGGACCATGGTAAACACATTGGCAGATCCTTGCATTGATATTGAATAGAACACTGGGGTCCAAACTTCTGATTTACACCAGTGGTCCCCAACCTTTTTTCCACCAGGGACCGGTTTAATGTATGCATTATTTTCCCGGACCGCCTTCCTACATGTGGCAGATAAAAACAGCAAAAAAATTTGCAAGAAAAATGTGCTTTAGGATACAATCTGGCACATTAACATTTGATATGTCCATTAACGTACTATAACAAAGGAGTTGTATTATACATCTATTAACAAGCTTATTGGTCTGTTTAGTGCAGGGGTCGGCAACCCGCGGCTCCGGAGCCGCATGCGGCTCTTTGATCACTCTGATGCGGCTCAGCTGCATACTTGCCGACCTCCTGATTTTCCCGGGAGACTCCTGGATTTCAGTGCCTCTCGCAGAAACCTCCCGTAATTAAGATTTTCCGGTTTTCACCCTTGCAATAATAATTAGGGCGTGCCGTGACGGTACCGCATTTAGCACTCTCTACAATCTGCATTATCAGTGTGCCAGCCCAGCCTTTTGTTGTATGCATCTTCTGCTTGCACACGTAAGTGACAGCAAGGCATACTTGCTCAACAGCCACACAGGTTACACTGACGGTGGCGGTATAAAACAACTTTAACACTCTTACTAATAATGCGCCACACTTTGAACCAAAACCAAACAAGAATGACAAACACATTTCGGGAGAACATCTGCACCTTAACACAACATAAACACAACAGAACAAATACCCAGAATCCCATGGAGCCCTGACTCTTCCGGGCTACATTATACACCCCTGCTACCACCAAACCCTGCCCCCACCCCAACCCTGCTCCCTCACACATCAACCCACCCCCCACCCTCCGTGCGTCGGTTGAGGTGGGCGGGGTTTGGTAACGGGGGTGTATACAGGTAAAAGCCAGTAAATTAGAATATTTTGAAAAACTTTATTTATTTCAGTAATTGCATTCAAAAGGTGTAACTTGTACATTATATTTATTCATTGCACACAGACTGATGCATTCAAATGTTTATTTCATTTAATTTTGATGATTTGAAGTGGCAACAAATGAAAATCCAAAATTCCGTGTGTCACAAAATTAGAATATTACTTAAGGCTAATACAAAAAAGGGATTTTTAGAAATGTTGGCCAACTGAAAAGTATGAAAATGAAAAATATGAGCATGTACAATACTCAATACTTGGTTGGAGCTCCTTTTGCCTCAATTACTGCGTTAATGCGGCGTGGCATGGAGTCGATGAGTTTCTGGCACTGCTCAGGTGTTATGAGAGCCCAGGTTGCTCTGATAGTGGCCTTCAACTCTTCTGCGTTTTTGGGTCTGGCATTCTGCATCTTCCTTTTCACAATACCCCACAGATTTTCTATGGGGCTAAGGTCAGGGGAGTTGGCGGGCCAATTTAGAACAGAAATACCATGGTCCGTAAACCAGGCACGGGTAGATTTTGCGCTGTGTGCAGGCGCCAAGTCCTGTTGGAACTTGAAATCTCCATCTCCATAGAGCAGGTCAGCAGCAGGAAGCATGAAGTGCTCTAAAACTTGCTGGTAGACGGCTGCGTTGACCCTGGATCTCAGGAAACAGAGTGGACCGACACCAGCAGATGACATGGCACCCCAAACCATCACCCAACCATGCAAAGTTTGCATTTCCTTTGGAAATCGAGGTCCCAGAGTCTGGAGGAAGACAAGAGAGGCACAGGATCCACGTTGCCTGAAGTCTAGTGTAAAGTTTCCACCATCAGTGATGGTTTGGGGTGCCATGTCATCTGCTGGTGTCGGTCCACTCTGTTTCCTGAGATCCAGGGTCAACGCAGCCGTCTACCAGCAAGTTTTAGAGCACTTCATGCTTCCTGCTGCTGACCTGCTCTATGGAGATGGAGATTTCAAGTTCCAACAGGAGCTCCAACCAAGTATTGAGTATTGTACATGCTCATATTTTTCATTTTCATACTTTTCAGTTGGCCAACATTTCTAAAAATCCCTTTTTTGTATTAGCCTTAAGTAATATTCTAATTTTGTGACACACGGAATTTTGGATTTTCATTTGTTGCCACTTCAAATCATCAAAATTAAATGAAATAAATATTTGAATGCATCAGTCTGTGTGCAATGAATAAATATAATGTACAAGTTACACCTTTTGAATGCAATTACTGAAATAAATCAAGTTTTTCAAAATATTCTAATTTACTGGCTTTTACCTGTAATGTAGCCCGGAAGAGTTAGGGCTGCATGGGATTCTGGGTATTTGTTCTGTTGTGTTTATGTTGTGTTACGGTGCAGATGTTCTCCTGAAATGTGTTTGTCATTCTTGTTTGGTGTGGGTTCACAGTGTGGCGCATTATTAGTAAGAGTGTTAAAGTTTTTTATACCGCCAACGTCAGTGTAACCTGTGTGATTGTTGACCAAGTATGCCTTGCTGTCACTTATGTGAGCAAGCAGAAGTCCCATAAAACGTGTGGCCGGGCCGGCACGCTGGTTGTAATGGGCGCTAAATGCTGTACCATCACGGCACATTTGAGAGAATAGTTGCCCTAAAATCCGTAGTCTGCCGGAAAAATCGAGAGGGTTGACAAGTATGACGCTGTCAAGCGCCATTCATATAAAACTCGCGGGCCGCACTAACATTCAATTTTCATATGAAGGTGTGGGCCGCGTGTCTGAGACCCTTGGTTTATACATAGCACAAAGCAAAAAAAAACTTTGTATGCAGCGTTATTACATTTTAAATTTCAAAAGATTTTTGTGGCTCCCATTGTTTTCTTTAATTTGTGAAACTGGTCAAAATGGCTCTTTGACTGGTAAAGGTTGTCGACCCCTGGTTTAGTGCATACTTGCCAACCTTGAGACCTCCGAATTCGGGAGATGGGCGGGGTTCAGGGGGGGCCGTAGTTTGGGGGGGGTGTATATTGTAGCGTCCCGGAAGAGTTAATGCTGCAAGGGGTTCTGGTATTTGTTCTGTTGTATTTATGTTGTGTTACGGTGCGGATGTTCTCCCGAAATGTGTTTGTCATTCTTGTTTGGTGTGGGTTCACAGTGTGGCGCATATTTGTAACAGTGTTAAAGTTGTTTATACGGCCACCCTCAGTGTGACCTGCATGGCTGTTGATCAAGTATGCATTGCATTCACTTATGTGTGTAAAAGCCGCATATATTGTGTGACTGGGCCGGCACGCTGTTTGTATGGAGGAAAAGTGAAAGTGACGAAAGGATGTAGAAGACGCTAAAGGCAGACGCCCCCAATATTGTTGTCCAGGTGGAAATCGGGAGAAATTCGGGAGAATGGTTGCCCCGGGAGATTTTCGGGAGGGGCACTGAAATTTGTGAGTTTCCCGCGAAAATCGGGAGTGTTGGCAAGTATGGTTTAGTGGGACAGGCCAAAGTTAGTAGTTTATAAATTAATTACTGTTTCTGTGCGGCCCGGTAGCAAATGCGTCATGGACCGGTACCGAACTAGTGGTTGGGGACCACTGATTTAAACAACTAAGGTGCTCCTCAAGGCACCACTTTAAGGCCCCGGCTAAGGTTATCCAGGCTATATCCCACCTAACCTTATCCCACGCGCAACGCAACCCAGTACGCATGAGCGGGGAAAAAAATGCGTCATAGTCACCTCTGACCTGGAAGTGTATCCTTACCCTGTGTTTCAATGTAGCCTATTGCCACATTTCTCTTAACAGTAAACCTTGCTTGTCTCACCACCAGCAGCTGTTAGACTATTGTAGTGAATCACACCTGAGCCGTCATACATGAATCATATCTTTAATGGACATGTGGAAGTAAACAATGTGATAAAGAACATTTTACAACAATAAATCTGGAGATCTAGAAATCTGTGCAGGACACTGTGCTTGTAGGCTGAACCACTTCATGGTTTCACAGTAGTTATGGAATACAAAACTAGACCTTGAGTAATCGCTGGACATACATGGCGGACAATAACTGATGGTCTGCTTTGCCAGTCCAGATGCATTTGTTGTTTTGTGTAGTACTCCCTCGTCCACGGGAGCGTGCATTCTCGTTGTCTCCCCTTCGACAAATGGACAGAGTTTTTCGGTAAGTAGAATCACAGCTGACCTGGACATTCGAAAGTTATCACAACACACTCATTGACAAACAAATCCCACCAGGCTGCCGTTCTTCCAGGCCTTATCCAAAACCGTCGGTCAACGTTGCTATGTTGGTGTTTGAGATGCGTTGTATCCCAAATAGCTGCAATCGCGCGTTTCCTTCTTTTAAGGTATTCATGTGTGAGTTCCACAAACGTCTGTTATGAAGCTGGCTGTGGCGCGTTCTTTTTGACGTCACTTCCTCTCTGAACTCAGTTTATAAACGATCAATGAAGCTAAGAGCCGGAGATTCAAGAAAATACACAGCGCACTTACCCGTGTAAAAAATGATCCAAGGAGGGGAACCATTAAAGATGGTTCAGTGTGGCTGACATGGGGCTTAGGCTAAATAATTATTTGTTAAAGGAGTTATCCGGTTTAATGTAGACAGGGCCTAAGTCCTCTCCTTTTTGGCAATCACATATTTTTTGTAATGTGATTTCTGGAACTAAGGTGTTGGTGTAGCTTGTTTACTTCAGATGTAGTCAGTAGTCAACTAGTTCAACTTCTTTAGTGGTGGTGTTCTTCAAGGTTCCATTTTAGGTCCTGTCTTTTTAATCAATTAGGCTATTCAAATGGTGAGTTCCTTTAAAAAAAAAATGTAAATTTTTACAGATGGTCTTTAAAAACAGCAGAGCGCTCCTGTAAGTCTGACAAAATAAATACCGTATTTTTCGGACTATAAGTCGCTCCGGAGTATAAGTCGCACCGGTCAAAAATGCATAATAAAGAAGGGGAAAAAAACATATATAAGTCACATTTTTAGGGGAAATTTATTTGATAAAACCCAACACCAAGAATAGACATTTGAAAGGCAATTTAAAATAAATAAAGAATAGTGAAGAACAGGCTGAATAAGTGTACGTTATATGACACATAAATACCCAACTGAGAACATGCCTGGTATGTTAACGTAACATATTATGGTAAGAGTCATTCAAATAACTAGAACATATAGAACATGCTATACGTTTACCAAACAATCTGTTACTCCTAATAGCTAAATCCCATGAAATCTTATACGTCTAGTCTCTTACGTGAATGAGCTAAATAATATTATTTGATATTTTACGGTAATGTGTTAATAATTTCACACATAAGTCGCTCCAAGATGGCGGCGCGCACAGACGCAGCGGCTTACGGCTCTCCATTTCAGTGCTCTTTCTTCCTTCTTTTCTTCATGTTTTTTTTCCTTTTGTGCACCACCTGTACTGCAAACACCCGGTACACCCGCCAGTCACTCTTGGATATCGGTAACTCGCACCAGATATCTGTTTCGAGCGACTTTCACTACGAGCACAACATCCCAGATGACATAGCGAGAGCACAGGGCTCTCCGTGGTTTGTTGTCGGGTCTGGGAGACGGCGCAGACGGAGGAGGGAGAGGAAGCAGAAGCGTGGCCGCAGGTCCGGCGTCTTGCTCAGGCTTAGGAAACAACCCCACAAGCCACCTCTACCGAGCCTGTTCCTCTCTTATGCCGGATCCCTTGTACAGAAGATGGACGACCTGGAGTTACAACTTGCTGGAAACCGCTATGTTCGGGACTGTTGTGCTATGATTATCACCGAAACCTGGCTTCACCCGGAAATACCCGATGCTAGCATGCAGCTAGCCGGACGCACTCTGCTCCGCCGGGACAGAACTAAGGACTCCGGTAAGAGCAGAGGAGGGGGGCTCTGTATCTACGTGCATGAGAACTGGTGCAACAACGGGACAATCACTGAACAGCACTGTTGCCCGGACGTGGAGTACATGTCTGTTAGATGTCGCCCTTTTTTTCTCCCGAGAGAGTTGTCTGTTGTTATCATCACGGCTGTGTATATTCCACCGGACGCCAAAGTAAACACAGCGCTCTCTCTTCTGCTGAACACCGTCAACGAACAGCAGCGGGCCCACCCCGACGGTGTTCATATCATAGCAAGGGATTTTAATAAGGCCAATCTGAAGACTGTACTCCCTAAGTTCTACCAGCACGTGAAGTGTTCTACAAGGGGCAAGAACACCCTGGACCACGTGTATACCAACATAAAGCACGCGTACAGAGCTACACCCCTCCCCCAGCTTGGACAGTCAGACCATCTTTCCCTCCTGCTCTCTCCTACCTACACCCCCATCAGACGCCAGGCCAGGCCTATCACAAAGACTGTTATGACCTGGCCTGACGATGCACTCCCCAAACTTCAGGACTGCTTCCAACACACAGACTGGGACCTCTTCCAACAACAGGAGCTGGAGACAGCCACAGGAACGGTGCTGGACTACATAAAGTTCTGCATCGGGAATGTGACTGTGGAAAAAACCATCCGGGTTTACCCCAACAAGAAACCCTGGATGACCAGCCAGGTCCGCACACTCCTCAGGGCCCGCGACGCAGCCTTCAGGTCAGGGGACAGGGCACTGTACAGTGTTGCTAGAGCCGACCTGAAGAGAGGGATTAAAAAAGCAAAGGCGGACCACAGGAGGTGCATAGAGTCCCATCTGTCCAGCAAAAACTCACGGGAAGTGTGGCGGGGCATTCATGACATCACGAACTTCAGAGGCTGCAATATGACAACTGCGGATCAGAGTGCGACACTGGCAGAGGAGCTTAACTGTTTCTTTGCCCGTTTCGAAACCCCCCAGCGACACTCATCTGCTCCAGCCCTGCCCCCGCCCCCACCGGGCTCCGGCGCCACTCCACTCACTGTACAGGAGCACAGTGTCAGACGAGTGCTCCTGGCTGTGAACCCCAGGAAGGCTACCGGACCAGACGGAGTACCTGGAAAGGTGCTCAGGACGTGCGCCCACCAGCTCGCTCCCCCCCTCACCAGGATCTTCAACCTCTCCCTGGCTCAGGCAGTCATCCCATCCTGCCTGAAGTCATCTACAATAATCCCGGTGCCGAAGAAGTCTCCCATCACCAGCCTGAACAGGTCCACAGAGGACGCCATCGCTGTTGCTCTCCACTCTGCTCTGAACCACCTGGAGCAGCAGCAGAGCTACGTCCGGATGCTCTCTGTGGACTATAGCTCTGCCTTCAATACAATAATCCCGGACAGACTCTGCAATAAACTGGACACTCTTGGCCTCCCCCCTCTCACAAACGCCTGGATAAGGGACTTCCTAACGGACCGACCCCAGAATGTGAGACTTGGCCCGCACCTCTCATCCTCCCGCACGCTGAGCATCGGCTCCCCACAGGGCTGTGTGCTGAGCCCCCTCCTCTACTGCCTTTACACCCATGACTGCAGTCCGGCCCACAGTGACAACCTTACCGTCAAGTTCGCCGACGATACCACAGTGGTCGGGCTCATCTCCAGGGGTGACGAGGCTGCCTACAGAGAGGAGGTCCTGAAGCTGACGGCCTGGTCTTCGGAGAACAACCTCGCTCTCAACACCAGCAAGACCAGAGAGATCATCGTCGACTTCAGGAGGAGCAGCACCGACCCTGCCCCCCTCTACATCAACGGCGAGCGTGTAGAGAGGGTCCACACCTTCAGGTACCTTGGAGTCCACATCTCTAATGACTTCTCCTGGACAGTCAACACCACATCAATCATCAAGAAGGCTCAGCAGCGGCTACACTTCCTTAGAGTCCTCGGGAAGTACAACCTGAAGCCTGACCTGCTGCTGACCTTCTACCGCTCGTCCATCGAGAGCCTGCTGACCTACTGTATTACGGTATGGTACGGCAGCTGCACTGCAGCAGACAGGGAGAGGCTGCAAAGAGTGGTCAAGACGGCTCAGAAGATCATCGGCCGCCCTCTCCCCTCTCTGACGGACATCTACACCTCCCGCTGCCTCAACAGAGCCAGTGCCATCATCAAGGACAGCACCCACCCTGGCTCTGACCTGTTCCACCTGCTGCCCTCTGGGAAGCGCTACAGGTGCATTAAAACCAAAACAAACAGGCTAAAGAACAGCTTCTTCCCCAGGGCCATAACCATCCTGAACGGACTGCCCCATTGTCCCTCATAACTGCCTTCTCTTCGGTGCAATAACCCATTCCACCAACCACCATGTTTTTTTTTGTTTTTTTTTCATGTATATATTCATTTCACACCATATTCATTGCACTTCTACATTTTTTATATTTTTATATATTTGCACATTGTTTTTCTAGCATGCACACATCGCACTGTATGGAATGGCCTCAATCTCGTTACCTTGCGTAATGACAATAAAGCTGATTCTGATTCTGATTCTGATTCCTGAGTATAAGTCGCACTTCCGGCCAAACTATGAAAAAAACTGTGACTTATAGTCCGAAAAATACTGTAGACCAAAATCAAATGTCTACTGTAGAGGACACTGGTTGATCGGGAATATTAAAAAAAAGAGTAATGGTGAAGGAAGAAGTGTGGCCCCTCGGTCCTTAGCTTTCTGGAAATATGTCCCCCGAAACACTTTCGTTGAATATCCCTGCTTTAAGAGCTGCGCTGGACAATGAATTGGCAGTCTTTTAGCCTGTACTCTCATTCCGAGCACAAGTTAACGTGAGTTCCAAGTGCAGGGCTGGACCGCAAGTTACACAAAAATTTGTTTTTAAATGTATAGTTATGCCGGGTGCGTCTGTCTGCGGCCTGCTGCTGGCTCTTACGGGCTGCGCGGTGGGCCTGGCTCTGGGGTTCCTGTCGCCGGCCGGCCTGGCTGCGTGGGGGCGGTGGTCCCTGGTTCCCTGGGCTCCACACCTACTGTTTGTGGGTTGGGCTCTCTGGGTAACTGGGGCCGTACTCTGGCTCCCACACACACTGGGAGTCAAATGTATTGTACATGCAAATTCACATATACTCACATACATACATAGGTACCTACGCTCCCACATACTGTACATATACAAATACAGTACATATCTACATACTCAAAGTCTGTACATCCACACGCACATTCATTGTACAAAAATACACATACACATACTGTACATATACATTCACTGTACAGACATACATATACACATACTGTACATATACATTCACTGTACAAACATACATATACACATGCTGTACATATACAATTACATATGCATACATACACTCATGCACATAATCACGTTTAATCAAACACATATTAACGTTGTTGCCCTAGGGTAAACTGGGTAACACATGGCACACTGACAAAGCTTAACTTATTGTTACTATAACAATCTACAAGGTTAATATAGGTTGCTTCTCTTTCTCCCCCTCCATTTTTCTGCATTCTTTCGTATCTCTACTTATCATTACGTATATGTATTGTTGCATTTGAACAACTGTATTGTGGATAATAAAGGTAAATTATTGGTATTGTTCATTATCAATAGCGCTATTTCTATTGGTATCTGTATTGCTCCATTTGTAGGGTAATAATGCTCATTGTCATTTCTGTATTATTTTTTATTTTCGCTAACTGCTTATTTGCAATCACTTTTACCATCATATTTGTACATGTCGTATTTGCTGATGTTGCTCTATTGTTGTTGTTGTTGTTGTTGTTGTGTTTGCTGTTGTTGTTTTTGTCTCTCTGTCTTATCCCCCTCTTGTCCCCACAATTTCCCCCTCTGTCTTCCTTTTTTCTCTATCTATCCCCTCCTGCTTAGGCCCGGCTGCACCAAGTGATAATATAAATACATTTAATAAAGTCAAATACAAATAAGGCAACAAGAGAAGTATCCTACACTTCTCTTTTGTAAAGTAAATCTGAACAGCCGACATGGGCATCTACATCAACTATATGATTTGCCTGAGAAGCTGGACAGGAAAAAAATAAAAAATAAATACATACATAAATAAATAAATAAATAAATGTATAATTATGATTTTTGAATGATGAATTTGTGACTTTGACTTGATAAAGTTAAGACGGTGTTGTTTTTACATTAAAACACTTGTATATGACTTGTATCCAGGTAATGAAGATTTTATGGCGGCAACAGTTGGACCCTGGCACAGATCATTTGTTCTTTCTTACGGGAACACATGACCTGTTATTGCAGGAATGTAGTAATGTTTTTCACAAGTCACTCTGCTTTTTAAAAGGAACAATGTAATATTTGATGTGTCATAACTCATTTGAATACATAGAAATACAAAAATACTTCTAAGAAATACTCTAATAATGTCACTATTTTTGCATGGTGTTAAATCTTGCCAGTTTTTAGCTTAGCAGCAACAAAACATAGCTCTATTTGCTTTTTATTTGGCTTTCTGGGGCTTTATTTTGATATTTATTGCAAAACAAGGAGGCTCATGTGACCTTTGCAGACCACACATTTTATTTAAGCGGGTTTTTTTTTTTACACATCAATAACAGTTACAAATGTTTTGTTGTATTGGTTTCTACATTTTACTAATACCTTATCATTTTAAAATTACTTCTTACACTCTAACGTGCAACTGCTAAGAATTTAAATGTGTTACATAACACATTTGGCTATACAGTTAATGAAGGTTTAATGTATTGAAAAAAATATGGGGGAAAAATAGCTGTTATTGCAAGATATAGCAGTGTTCTGCTTTTTTTTTAAACTCACTTTATATCTCAAACTGCTTAAAAATATAACCAAACCAGAGATTTCTATAATTGTTTTATTGATTTATTATTCTTTTTTTACAACTTATTTTTACACTTGTATGACAGTTAAAAATCATGATGCTTAAAACACGGCCCGTAAAGTTGGTAAAGGTAGTGTGGTGAAAGGCCAGTTTGAAACTGAGATAGACCATTTGTATTTTCATTATTTCCTTATCTGTTATTGCAAGAGCTTAGTAAAGTTTAGTATTTAAAAAATAGGGAAAAATCACATATTTTGGATTCATGTTGCTTTGGAAATAATGCATTTTTGGAATAATACGTTACGACAGTTGTAGCTCAGTTTCTATATTCAGTCTCTTTGCTTATTTACTATTGAGTAAGACTGTAAATTAAGCCACCATGGGGCCCAAATAAGTTGTGAATGCCAGTACTTTGACAGACAAAATGAAGGTATCCATTATACTCCATGTTGTTTAGTGCATGTAAAACTATAATTATATAAATGTGTTTTGCGTAAATACTTGAAACATAGTACATTGTTTATTGAGCATAAAATTGCTTTGGTTGTCAAACAATTTAATTTTTACCAGATGTTTTGGAACCAAAAGATACTGTAAGTATATTGAAATTTTTGTAAGAAGTAATTTCTTCCTCCTGTCATCATCCAATGTCAAAGCAGCCACAAGACGGGAAGATGCATCTTTGTGGAAGCCATATTGCAGCCACAGAAAGGCCAAAGCTATTTCATACCAATGTCATCATCCCATTCAATCAGGATGGAACACATTTGTATTATCTCTTCTTGCACACATACAGTACATACATTTTGCAAAAATCATACATACGTACATGTACATATACATATATAAGTATATACTACATACACATATAGATATGCTGTATATACAGGATATCAATCAATCAATCAATCAATCAAATGTTACTTATATAGCACTTAGAGGTGAACATAACAGAAGATCTATGCTGGGACTTTAACACTGCTTCTACAGTCGGAAAGGCCCAACAACGTCTTTTTTTTGTTGAGGAAACTAAAATGCGCAAACATTCCGCAGAAATCAATGGTCAACTTTTACAACTGTGCCATCAGCAGTGTCCTCACTTATGGATTTTTAGTGTGGTTTGCTAGTTGCACTAAAGCGAACCAACAGGCCCTCCAGCGAGTGGTTAAAGCGGCGGGGAAAATTACTAGGACGATACTCCCAGAGATGAGTGCCATGTACACAACCCGCTGCCTAAAGCGAGTACACAACATCCTGAAGGACAGATACCACCAAGCACATGGCCTCTTCAACCTGCTACCCTCTGGAAGGAGGTATAGATCGATTCGCGCCAGGACCACCAGAATGTCTCACAGTCTTTATCCCCAGGCTGTGAGACTGCTAAATGAACAGCCTGCCCCTTTGCTGCCCCGGACCATCTTATTACCTCACTCTTCACCACCTCAATAATTGTGCTCTGGACATTGCATTGCTGCAACATCAACGTAACACCCATCAGACATCTGACTGTTCCCACCCCCACGTCCCTCTTATCGCGATCTTCCTGACAATGCTAAAATGCTAAAATGTAAACTATTGTCAACCTGCACATCAATGCAGTTTCTATGCCGCTGGACAAAGCTCAAACAAAATCTCGTTGTTCATGTATGACTTAAGTGTTATTATGACAATGACAATAAAGGAATTGATTGATTGATTGATTGATTGATTGATTGATTGATTGATTGAGCCCACAACAGCCCACATCAGAGCAAGAAAAAACTCATCCCAAAGGGAACAAAAAGAAACTTTAGAAGGGACCGCAGATGTGGGGACCATATGGTATTTTTTTAATATTTTTTTTTTTGTCATAAAAAAATACATCATGTGTGCTTACGGACTGTATCCCTGCAGACTGTATTGATCTATATTGATATAAAATGTAGGAACCAGAAATATTAATAACAGAAAGAAACAACCCTTTTGTGCGAATGAGTGTGAATGAGTTTTTTTGAGTTGGTGCACTAAATGTAAGTGTATCTTGTGTTTTTATGTTGATTTAATAAAAAAAATAAAAAAAAATATTATTATTATTATTTCTTTTATTTCTTGTGCGGCCCGGTACCAATCGATCCACGGACCGGTACCGGGCCACGGCCCGGTGGTTGGGGACCACTGGGCTAGAGTATACAAATTAGTTTTAAGATAGTACTTAAATGCTTTTACTGAGGTTGCATCTCTAACTGTTATCGGTAGTGCATTTCAGAGTAATGGAGCCCGAATAGAAAATGATCTAAACCCGCAGACTGTTTTTGGGCTCTGGGAATCACTAAATAAGCTTAAAGGGGAACATTATCACCAGACCTATGTAAGCGTCAATATATACCTTGATGTTGCAGAAAAAAGACCGTATATTTTTTTAACCGATTTCCGAACTCTAAATGGGTGAATTTTGGCGAATTAAACGCCTTTCTATTATTCGCTCTCGGAGCGTTGTGACGTCACATCGGGAAGCAATCCGCCATTTTGTCAAACACTGAGTCAAATCAGCTCTGTTATTTTCCGTTTTTTTCGACTGTTTTCCGTACCTTGGAGACATCATGCCTCGTCGGTGTGTTGTCGGAGGGTGTAACAACACGAACAGGGACGGTTTCAAGTTGCACCAGTGACCCAAAGATGCGAAAGTGGCAAGAAATTGGACGTTTGTTCCGCACACTTTACCGACAAAAGCTATGCTACGACAGAGATGGCAAGAATGTGTGGATGTCCTGCGACACTCAAAGCAGATGCATTTCCAACGATAAAGTCAAAGAAATCTGCCGCCAGACCCCCATTGAATCTGCCGGAGTGTGTGAGCAATTCAGGGACAAAGGACCTCGGTAGCACGGCAAGCAATGGCGGCAGTTTGTTCCCGCAGACGAGTGAGCTAAACCCCCTGGATGTCTTGGCTCACATCGTCCCTTATGCCACCGAAGATGATCAAGAGAAGAATATCGACCCTAGCTTCCCTGGCCTGCTGACATCAACTCCAAAACTGGACAGATCAGCTTTCAGGAAAAGAGAGCGGATGAGGGTATGTCTACAGAATATATTAATTGATGAAAATTGGGCTGTCTGCACTCTCAAAGTGCATGTTGTTGCCAAATGTATTTCATATGCTGTAAACCTAATTCATAGTTGTTAGCTTCCTTTAATGCCAAACAAACACATACCAATCGTTGGTTAGAAGGCGATCGCCGAATTCGTCCTCGCTTTCTCCCGTGTCGCTGGCTGTCGTGTCGTTTTCGTCGGTTTCGCTTGCATACGGTTCAAACCGATATGGCTCAATAGCTTCAGTTTCGTCTTCAATTTCGTTTTCGCTACCTGCCTCCACACTACAACCATCCGTTTCAATACATGCGTAATCTGTTGAATCGCTTAAGCCGCTGAAATCCGAGTCTGAATCCGAGCTAATGTCGCTATAGCTTGCTGTTCTATGCGCCATGTTTGTTTGTGTTGGCATCACTATGTGACGTCACAGGAAAATGGACGGGTGTATATAACGATGGTTAAAATCAGGCACTTTGAAGCTTTTTTTAGGGATATTGCGTGATGGGTAACATTTTGAAAAAAAACTTCGAAAAATAAAATAAGCCACTGGGAACTGATTTTTAATGGTTTTAACCCTTCTGAAATTGTGATAATGTTCCCCTTTAAGGGGGAGGAGTATATTTATAGCTAGAATTCACTGAAATTCAAGTATTTCTTATATATATACACAGGTAAAAGCCAGTAAATTAGAATATTTTGAAAAACTTGATTTATTTCAGTAATTGCATTCAAAAGGTGTAACTTGTACATTATATTTATTCATTGCACACAGACTGATGCATTCAAATGTTTATTTCATTTAATTTTGATGATTTGAAGTGGCAACAAATGAAAATCCAAAATTCCGTGTGTCACAAAATTAGAATATTACTTAAGGCTAATACAAAAAAGGGATTTTTAGAAATGTTGGCCAACTGAAAAGTATGAAAATGAAAAATATGAGCATGTACAATACTCAATACTTGTTTGGAGCTCCTTTTGCCTCAATTACTGCGTTAATGCGGCGTGGCATGGAGTCGATGAGTTTCTGGCACTGCTCAGGTGTTATGAGAGCCCAGGTTGCTCTGATAGTGGCCTTCAACTCTTCTGCGTTTTTGGGTCTGGCATTCTGCATCTTCCTTTTCACAATACCCCACACATTTTCTATGGGGCTAAGGTCAGGGGAGTTGGCGGGCCAATTTAGAACAGAAATACCATGGTCCGTAAACCAGGCACGGGTAGATTTTGCGCTGTGTGCAGGCGCCAAGTCCTGTTGGAACTTGAAATCTCCATCTCCATAGAGCAGGTCAGCAGCAGGAAGCATGAAGTGCTCTAAAACTTGCTGGTAGACGGCTGCGTTGACCCTGGATCTCAGGAAACAGAGTGGACCGACACCAGCAGATGACATGGCACCCCAAACCATCACCCAACCATGCAAATTTTGCATTTCCTTTGGAAATCGAGGTCCCAGAGTCTGGAGGAAGACAGGAGAGGCACAGGATCCACGTTGCCTGAAGTCTAGTGTAAAGTTTCCACCATCAGTGATGGTGATGATCTCAGGAAACAGAGTGGACCGACACCAGCAGATGACATGGCACCCCAAACCATCACTGATGGTGGAAACTTTACACTAGACTTCAGGCAACGTGGATCCTGTGCCTCTCCTGTCTTCCTCCAGACTCTGGGACCTCGATTTCCAAAGGAAATGCAAAATTTGCATGGTTGGGTGATGGTTTGGGGTGCCATGTCATCTGCTGGTGTCGGTCCACTCTGTTTCCTGAGATCCAGGGTCAACGCAGCCGTCTACCAGCAAGTTTTAGAGCACTTCATGCTTCCTGCTGCTGACCTGCTCTATGGAGATGGAGATTTCAAGTTCCAACAGGACTTGGCGCCTGCACACAGCGCAAAATCTACCCGTGCCTGGTTTACGGACCATGGTATTTCTGTTCTAAATTGGCCCGCCAACTCCCTTGACCTTAGCCCCATAGAAAATCTGTGGGGTATTGTGAAAAAGAAGATGCAGAATGCCAGACCCAAAAACGCAGAAGAGTTGAAGGCCATTATCAGAGCAACCTGGGCTCTCATAACACCTGAGCAGTGCCAGAAACTCATCGACTCCATGCCACGCCGCATTAACGCAGTAATTGAGGCAAAAGGAGCTCCAACCAAGTATTGAGTATTGTACATGCTCATATTTTTCATTTTCATACTTTTCAGTTGGCCAACATTTCTAAAAATCCCTTTTTTGTATTAGCCTTAAGTAATATTCTAATTTTGTGACACACGGAATTTTGGATTTTCATTTGTTGCCACTTCAAATCATCAAAATTAAATTAAATAAACATTTGAATGCATCAGTCTGTGTGCAATGAATAAATATAATGTACAAGTTACACCTTTTGAATGCAATTACTGAAATAAATCAAGTTTTTCAAAATATTCTAATTTACTGGCTTTTACCTGTATATATATATATATATATATACATATATACATATATACATACGTACACACAAAGCACGAGCATGTAGCTCCTAAAAAACTTAATAGATAGCCCCACCCCCGCTTGCTAATGCTAATATTCTGTCATTAGTGCTTTGTGTTGTTTACTATGTGGAGCAGTCTGCTGCATGTCAACTGTCTCGCTTGTCCTCTCCTCGCAATCAATAACTCATCTCTCCACGTCAATATCCCTCTCAACCCCATGGGACTAAAATGTCCTTCTTTAGGACGGAAGGAGAATTGGCAAGATGGCAGCAAATGGGGTGGGGGACGAGGAAAGTTGGGCTCCATCCCGTTTATAGATAACTTGATATGTTTGCGTCAAATATAAAAAATAAATAAAATCGGTGGCAGAGGGGTTAGTGCATCTGCCTCACAATACAAAGGTCCTGAGTAGTCTTGGGTTCAATCCCGGGCTCGGGATCTTTCTGTGTGGAGTTTGCATGTCCTCCCCGTGACTGCGTGGGTTCCCTCCGGGTACTCCGGCTTCCTCCCACCTCCAAAGACATGCACCTGGGGATAAGTTGATTGGCAACACTAAAAATTGGCCCTAGTGTGTGGATGTGAGTGTGAATGTTGTCTGTCTATCTGTGTTGGCCCTGCGATGAGGTGGCGACTTGTCCAGGGTGTACCCCGCCTTCCGCCCGATTGTAGCTGAGATAGGCTCCAGTGCCCCCCGCGACCCCAAAAGGGAATAAGCGGTAGAAAATGGATGGATGGATGACATTTTTTTTTAGGTTTTAACTATGTTTTCATCATGACTGTAATAACGTTTCCCCAATGTTAGCATGACTTAGCATCTTTTAGGCAACGTTCCATGTCAATGTACTGTAAGTAAGGCTGTCATTTTGCTGTATTCTTGTGAGAATCCTGCATGTGACTGAAGCATTAAGGAGTAGGACTATCCAGGACTTGTTGACGTGTGCTCAGACAACCACGAGCTGTCATCTGTGAGCAGATAATACTGTATCATCTCCTTTCCTTTTGGTCTGATCAGGTCGGTAGTGCATTCATTTTGTAAGGGATGAGGCAAAAACTAACCAAGACCCACTGTATATATTTATTTAACATGCTAACATTAGTTTAATATGTAGGACGCCATAGTTAAAGTTAATGTGACATTTTAGTGCAATAAAATATGATTAGCATTATATATGACTTGGGTTTGTTGTGTGCTAGCATTCGCTAGCATCTTCTTGCCTGAAGCTAATACCAAATAAGATGTTATTTTGAACACAGTAGACATAGTTTAAAATATTGAAACATTGGTTTTGTTGTTAAAGTAAAAGTTTGCATCTTTTAGACACAATTTAGTGATGAATAAAATGTATTTAGTTTTAGTTAAAAAAAAATATGATTTGTATGATGTAATAGTGAATCAATGTGAAGTATTTGTATGATTAGAAATAATATAGGACCTCTGTTTTCGAGCTAACAAGAGTTAGCGTATGCTCACCTTAATTTGATGACAACAAATGTTTTATAAAGTTAACACTTTTATAGCCTAAATATAATGACATATTTGATAGTTTTAGTCTCAAAAGGTCAACATAAAATTCATGGTTTAAGATTTAATGCTTAAGTATGATATATTTTTTAGCAAAATGTATAGCAGGGGTGCCCAAACCTTTTCCACTGAGGTCCACAGGGCCATTTTGGTCGTTTTCACCTTCAAAACCAGTACAATATATAGATTGTTTTCAAAGAACTACTGTAGAAAATGCATTTGTGTGATTGCTGAAAGTTGAAACTGAACTGAAATGCTAAAAGTTAGCACGCTGGCCAGACAACGTAAATAAAGCAAAATTAGCAAAATTAGCTAAAATTGAAAAAAAACCTAGCATGCAAATAGTACTATGCTAACGTGCTAACAATAGCATGCTTACAGCTAGTGTCAGAAAAATTGTTTGTAAATTATCAAAAAACTTTCCGTTCTCTAAGTTCCAAATGAACAGACAAGAGGTTGTCTTTGTTGCACCAAGCAAGGGCTTAGAAAATTCCATTGTGTACGATGGGAGGAGACGAGAGGGGGGGTTATCTATTGTGATCCAAAACTTGTCCAAACTGAATCCAGGACCAGCCCAAGCCCGAGGCATCTTTTCCTTTTGTGTTAATGTGACCGAAAACAATGACTGTTTATATACTCCCCATTCCTTTAGAAACAGATGTTATGTAAACAGGGAAAGTCCAAATAAAACGAGGTGGCGTACATTCTTTCGCCAGAGCGTGGTGGAAGACTGTACAGAGAGTACAGTCGCCGCGTTTCTCCTCAATTGAGCCAAATTGAATTCTATCTCTGTTTGATTCTTTGCTCCTTGTCTTGTTTAATAGATGTCATCAGTGTTTGAACCTGACAGTTAGCATTAGTGAAATAGTGACTATACATGCTAAATTAAATACAAATACTGTAACATGTGTCAAATACCAAAACATATTACTCTGAAGTGTGTACCTGAAAAATTAGTTTAAAATGCTCGCATGATAATGTGACTGTAACGACGTGGTCGCATAGTGATGCGGGTGTGGTTCTCCCAAGGATGCAGACGGCTTCGGACACAGCTTGCAGGTAGGAAAATGATTTATTTAAAATATAAATCATTCGATGAACAAACAAAAGACGTGCAAATAGCAAAAGGCAAAAACAAAAGGACTAGCGTGGGAGCTAGCAGGCAAAATGGCATAGCGTGAAAAGCTAACGGGAATCAAAGTTGTCGTCATCAGTTATGTAAGAACAAACTAGGAAGCCAGACCGAGTGAGGCCAGGGCAAAGACTAAATAGCCCTCTGATTAGCGCCCGGGCAACAGGTGCGCGTCCCGGACACTAACCAGAGGCAGGTGTATACAATCTGCCGTCATGGCAACAGAAATAAACGAAACTCAAGGTGCTGAAAACACATGTGACTCAAACATAAACAAACTATGATCCGGGCAGCGGATCGTAACAGTGACAGGATGTAAATTTAGGCACTAGTAGAATACCGTTTTTTAAGTATTACTATGAGTTGTATTACTATGTCATTTTATATTTGCAATGTTAAAAAATGTTTATTGTTAATGGCAGCAGTAAATCACAGTAATTTGTGTTATATGGAGCTAATGTTATGGTAATGCCAGCGTTAATAAGAGCCATTGTAGTACCGGAGGGCTCCAACAGGGGGCGCTTTGTGCTGGGAGCTATACTGAATACATATTACAGACATGAGAAGAACAAAGTTGTGTTCCCGTATCTGTATACTCAAACATCTCCCTTCTCAGGTACACGTGTCTTTACGTAAATCGTTTTACCCATGAGTGTATCTTTAAACATGTTTGAAAGGGTATATTTTTATGATATGTGTCTTTTCAGTCGACGAGGCTTTATACATGATCAAGCTAATGCTAAAGCTAATGTCAAAGCTAACTGCATCAATAATGTTAAATACATAGAATTAATGATTAATCCGTGTATATTTCTGCTGAAATGTGTGTCTACGACAGTTTCTGGGACTAGTTCGGTGTAGTCTGGTTAATATTAAGGAAGGATACGTGACTTGTGTTACTAAAGCAATATAGGCCTAGGGTTTTGTGTGAATTGTTGTATTTACTTGTTGAGACATCTTCCAATACTGTTACACTAAGGTAAAGTATTTTAGTGCAAAGAACAGGAAAACCTACTCGATTGTATTTGAATGTATATTCATATAATAATACCGGAGTGCATCTTATGAATATTTGTTGCAATACTGTGTACTTGTACATGTTTGGTATTACACTAACATTAGCATACATCAAGTACGAAATTATGACTGACGAGTATATGCAATATTATCTTAAAATAAGCTGGCATGCTAACAGGTGTCTTTTGATTGATTGATTGATTGATTGAGACTTTTATTAGTAGGTTGCACAGTGAAGTACATATTCCGTACAATTGACCACTAAATGGTAACACCCGAATTAGTTTTTCAACTTGTTTAAGACGGGGTCCACTTAAATTGATTCATGACACAGATACAGGTAAAAGCCAGTAAATTAGAATATTTTGAAAAACTTGATTCATTTCAGTAATTGCATTCAAAAGGTGTAACTTGTACATTATATTTATTCATTGCACACAGACTGATGCATTCAAATGTTTATTTCATTTAATTTTGATGATTTGAAGTGGCAACAAATGAAAATCCAAAATTCCGTGTGTCACAAAATTAGAATATTACTTAAGGCTAATACAAAAAAGGGATTTTTAGAAATGTTGGCCAACTGAAAAGTATGAAAATGAAAAATATGAGCATGTACAATACTCAATACTTGGTTGGAGCTCCTTTTGCCTCAATTACTGCGTTAATGCGGCATGGCATGGAGTCCATGAGTTTCTGGCACTGCTCAGGTGTTATGAGAGCCCAGGTTGCTCTGATAGTGGCCTTCAACTCTTCTGCGTTTTTGGGTCTGGCATTCTGCATCTTCCTTTTCACAATACCCCACAGATTTTCTATGGGGCTAAGGTCAGGGGGGTTGGCGGGCCAATTTAGAACAGAAATACCATGGTCCGTAAACCAGGCACGGGTAGTTTTTGCGCTGTGTGCAGGCGCCAAGTCCTGTTGGAACTTGAAATCTCCATCTCCATAGAGCAGGTCAGCAGCAGGAAGCATGAAGTGCTCTAAAACTTGCTGGTAGACGGCTGCGTTGACCCTGGATCTCAGGAAACAGAGTGGACCGACACCAGCAGATGACATGGCACCCCAAACCATCACCCAACCATGCAAATTTTGCATTTCCTTTGGAAATCGAGGTCCCAGAGTCTGGAGGAAGACAGGAGAGGCACAGGATCCACGTTGCCTGAAGTCTAGTGTAAAGTTTCCACCATCAGTGATGGTTTGGGTTGCCATGTCATCTGCTGGTGTCGGTCCACTCTGTTTCCTGAGATCCAGGGTCAACGCAGCCGTCTACCAGCAAGTTTTAGAGCACTTCATGCTTCCTGCTGCTGACCTGCTCTATGGAGATGGAGATTTCAAGTTCCAACAGGACTTGGCGCCTGCACACAGCGCAAAATCTACCCGTGCCTGGTTTACGGACCATGGTATTTCTGTTCTAAATTGGCCCGCCAACTCCCCTGACCTTAGCCCCATAGAAAATCTGTGGGGTATTGTGAAAAGGAAGATGCAGAATGCCAGACCCAAAAACGCAGAAGAGTTGAAGGCCACTATCAGAGCAACCTGGGCTCTCATAACACCTGAGCAGTGCCAGAAACTCATCGACTCCATGCCACGCCGCATTAATGCAGTAATTGAGGCAAAAGGAGCTCCAACCAAGTATTGAGTATTTTACATGCTCATATTTTTCATTTTCATACTTTTCAGTTGGCCAACATTTCTAAAAATCCCTTTTTTGTATTAGCCTTAAGTAATATTCTAATTTTGTGACACACGGAATTTTGGATTTTCATTTGTTGCCACTTCAAATCATCAAAATTAAATGAAATAAACATTTGAATGCATCAGTCTGTGTGCAATGAATAAATATAATGTACAAGTTACACCTTTTGAATGCAATTACTGAAATAAATCAAGTTTTTCAAAATATTCTAATTTACTGGCTTTTACCTGTATATACTATCATGTATACTATCATCATAACACAATCATCAGGGTGTATACATTGAATTATTTACATTATTTACAATTCGGGGTGTGGAGGGGGGGTTTAGGTTTGGTTGTTATCATCAGTCATCAACAATTGAGAACAGAGAAATGGATATTGAAACAGTGTAGGTCTGACTTGGTAGGATATGTACAGCAAGTAGTGGACATAGAGAGAGAGAGATCAGAAGGCATAAGAAAAATATCTGCATTTGATTGTTTACATTTGATTATTAACAACAATCCGGGGAGGGTGTTAGTTTAGGGTTGAAGTTGCCTGGAGGTGTACTTTTATTGCGGTTTTGAAGGAGGATAGAGATGCCCTTTCTTTTGTACCTGTTGGGAGCGCATTCCACATTGATGTGGCATAGAAAGAAAATGAGTTAAGACCTTTGTTAGATCGGAATCTGGGTTTAACGTGGTTAGTGGAGCTCCCCCTGGTGTTGTGGTTATGGAGGTCATTTACGTTAAGGAAGTAGTTTGACATGTACTTCGGTATCAGGGAGGTGTAGCGGATTTTATAGACTAGGCTCAGTGCAAGTTGTTTTACTCTGTCCTCCACCCTGAGCCAGCCCACTTTGGAGAAGTGGGTAGGAGTGAGGTGGGATCTGGGGTGGAGTTCTAGAAGTAATCTGACTAGCTTGTTCTGGGATGTTTGGAGTCTGTCATTCGTTAAGTAACAAAATATTTGATGCGAAGGTGTGTACCTGCAAAATTAACCAGAGAACCAGCATGCTAATACAAGAATGGTAACTATTGTGCCGCGGGCAATTAAAAAGTCCGCGCTTTGGACACCCTTGATCAATAGGCTAAATTTAAAGGCAGCTGAGATTTATTGATGTTTGTATATTTTACAACAGCTAGCTTTAGCCCAATATGTAAAATGCCATTGTATCCATCCATCCATCCATCCATCCATCTTCTTCCGCTTATCCGAGGTCGGGTCGCGGGGGCAGCAGCCTAAGCAGGGAAGCCCAGACTTCCCTCTCCCCAGGCCATTTCGTCCAGCTCCTCCCGGGGGATCCCGAGGCGTTCCCAGGCCAGCCGGGAGACATAGTCTTCCCAACATGTCCTGGGTCTTCCCCGTGGCCTCCTACCGGTCGGACGTGCCCGAAACTCCTCCCTAAAGAGGCGTTCGGGTGGCATCCTGACCAGATGCCCGAACCACCTCATCTGGCTCCTCTCGATGTGGAGGAGCAGTGGCTTTACTTTGATCTCCTCTTGAATGACAGAGCTTCTCACCCTATCTCTAAGGGAGAACCCCGCCACCCGGCGCAGGAAACTCATTTCGGCCGCTTGTACCCGTGATCTTGTTCTTTCGGTCATAACCCAAAGTTCATGACTATAGGTGAGGATGGGAACGTAGATCGACCGGTAAATTGAGAGCTTTTCCTTCCGGCTCAGCTCCTTCTTCACCACAACAGATCGATACAGCGTCCGCATTACTGAAGACGCCGCACCGTTCCCCCTGTCGACCTCACGATCCACTCTTCCCTCACTCGTGAACAAGACTCCGAGGTACTTGAAATCCTCCACTTGGGGCAAGATCTCCTCCCCAACCCGGAGATGGCACTCCACCCTTTTCCGGGCGAGAACCATGGACTCGGACTTGGAGGTGCTGATTCCCATCCCAGTCGCTTCACACTCGGCTGCGAACCGATGCAGTGAGAGCTGAAGATCTTGGCCAGATGAAGCCATCAGGACCACATCATCTGCAAAAAGCAGAGACCTAATCCTGCAGCCACCAGACCGGATACCCTCAACACCCTGACTGCGCCTAGAAATTCTGTCCATAAAAGTTATGAACAGAATCGGTGACAAAGGGCAGCCATTGTAAGTAAGTGGAATTTTAGTATGACTCTGTCAGGTTTTGTTGGTGACGAACCCCAAGATGCAGAGATGACGATAGGCATTGAGCGGGAAAACATTATTTAATGTCCAAAAATATAAAGAAAAGAAAAAAAATCAGGAACTAGAAACAGGAAACAGGATGCCAGGAAAACAGGAACTGGAACAAAATGACAGCAAGCTACAAACAGCTACAGAATATAGCTTACCGCTACCGCATCCAGCTACACTGACATGGACAAGTAGAAATGACAATAATCCAGCAGTGACTGGAGGGCAGGTATAAATAGCAGCTGGCTGATTGACACCAGGTGTGGCCAGGTGCCAATCAGCCACAGCTGAGGGGACAGCACTCAGAGAGACAAACAGGAAACTGAACCAACATAAAAGTGCTGACAGGAAATAAAACAAACAGAGGAAAAACTAAAACGTAACCAAACTGTCAGGGAAAAGCCTGACAGACTCAGCATCAAGGGTTGGAATTGGGGGTTCAGTCACCAAAATGATTCCCGAGCGCGGTCACCGCTGCTGCTCACTGCTCCCCTCACCTCCCGGGGGGGCGAACAAGGGAATGGGTCAAATATCAGAATCAGTAAAGAATCTGGGTATTATCTTCGACCCAACTCTCTCGTTTGAGGCACACATTAAGAGTGTTACTAAAACGGCCTTCTTTCATCTCCGTAATATCGCTAAAATTCGTTCTATTTTATCCACTAGCGACGCTGAGATCATTATTCATGCGTTCGTTACGTCTCGTCTCGATTACTGTAACGTATTCTTTTCGGGGCTCCCTATGTCTAGCATTAAAAGATTACAGTTGGTACAAAATGCGGCTGCTAGACTTTTGACAAGAACAAGAAAGTTTGATCATATTACGCCTATACTGGCTCACCTGCACTGGCTTCCTGTGCACTTAAGATGTGACTTTAAGGTTTTACTACTTACGTATAAAATACTACACGGTCTAGCTCCGTCCTATGTCCCGGCAAGAAATCTGCGTTCAAAGAACTCCGGCTTATTAGTGATTCCCAGAGCCCAAAAAAAGTCTGCGGGCTATAGAGCGTTTTCTATTCGGGCTCCAGTACTATGGAATGCCCTCCCGGTAACAATTAGAGATGCTACCTCAGTAGAAGCATTTAAGTCCCATCTTAAAACTCATTTGTATACTCTAGCCTTTAAATAGCCCCCCTGTTAGACCAGTTGATCTGCCGTTTATTTTCTTTTCTCCTCTGCTCCCCTTTTCCTTGAGGGGGGGGGGGGCACAGGTACGGTGGCCATGGATGAAGTGCTGGCTGTCCAGAGTCGGGACCCGGGGTGGACCGCTCGCCTGTGCATCGGCTGGGAACATCTCTGCGCTGCTAACCCGTCTCCGCTCGGGATGGTGTCCTGCTGGCCCCACTATGGACTGGACTCTTACTATTATGTTGGATCCACTATGGACTGGACTCTCACAATATTATGTCAGACCCACTCGACATCCATTGCTTTCGGTCTCCCCTAGAGGGGGGGGGGGGTTACCCACATATGCGGTCCTCTCCAAGGTTTCTCATAGTCATTCACATCGACGTCCCACTGGGGTGAGTTTTTCCTTGCCCGTATGTGGGCTTTGTACCGAGGATGTCGTTGTGGCTTGTGCAGCCCTTTGAGACACTTGTGATTTAGGGCTATATAAATAAAGATTGATTGATTGATTGATTGAATATCGAGAATAATTTCACCACACTTAGTGTGTGTGTGACTACCGTTGGGACTTTAACTTTAACTTAACATACTTTATTTTAAAGACATATGATTGTGTTTTTAGCAAGATGTAGCATCAAATTTAATAGGAGGGTAATTGGTTAATTCACAACATTTCTATCCATCAGTAGTGGTGTTTGTCCCATTAACATACGGTGTTTGACCAAACTTAAATGTGTCATAAAAAGGGATTTAACACAGCATTTTTTTTGTCCGCGGATATTATATTACAGCCTTTAGCTTAGCTTAGCATCGCCTAGCGTGCAGAGGAAGTATCCTAGCTCCACGCTAAGCTAACTGCATGTCACAACGGGAGAGCGCTTGTAATCTTCTCATTTAATTAGCCAGAAAGGAAACAAATTAGCCAAAATGCCGAGCTCTTCTATGCGGCGCACTCCCGGGGCATGAGGGGGGTAAGTAAATGTAATACGTCGCGTCGATACAAGCCTCCCCCCCCCCAAAAAAAACAAAACAACAGCATGCAGTCTACAGAGTAAAGACATGGTCTCCATCAGACGTTATGGTAAATCAATAATCAAGTGAGTATAATCTAATAACAGCATCTCAGGCTGCGTGTGTGTGTGTGTGTGTGTGTGTGCGTGTGCGTGTGCGTGTGTGTGTGTGGGTGTGTATCCGCTGGGGAGCATTTTGCTACACACTGTACATTCCTGCAGTAATTACTCTGCGGTGTCTGCTGGAAACTAAATATTCATAGGACAGTAATCTCCGTCGCTTCATGACTTAGCCGACACAGGGAAAAAAAAGCATCACAGGGATAGGTGTTAATGAAATATAAATACCATTTTTATGTTTTAAAGTGACATGAAGTCAAGCTGTCTACGCGCAGCGCAACCTTTAAACACACATCAGCCGCTCCAGCAACATTTGTGCGCTTGCGGGAACAATCAGCTTTTTTCTTTTTTCTTTCTCTCCCCTCCTCTCTAGGTTACATGCCTTGTTGGTCAGGCTGATTGTTTTTCCCCCGGAGGTGCTAAGGAAGTCTGCGGGCTTTTGGAATCGAGTGACACACACTGACTGGGTAGATAGCGACGCGTGAGGAAAAGCATTACAATAATATTTCAGATCAACTCATCAGGTGTGTGCTTTGTGATAAAATAATCACGAACCAAAACACACAAGGGACCTTATCTTGTACAGTTTGGAATTCAACCAATGTTTAAACAATACAAAAATCTAACAAAAATGCATTGTTTACGTACAGTATTTAACAGAGGTGGGACCAAGTCATTGTTTTGCAAGTCACAAGTAAGTCTCAAGTCTTTGCCCTCAAGTCCGAGTCAAGTCCCGAGTCAAGACAGGCAAGCCCCGAGTCAAGTCCAAAGTCAAGACTGGAAAGTCTCAAGTCAAGTCCTAAGTCCTGCATTTTGAGTTTCGAGTCTTTTCAAGTCCTTTTAACCACAGACTAATATATTAACACAGACTAATATATTAACACAGATTTATTAAAACAAGTGCATTTTAAATTGCAGGAAAGAAAATTGTGCTGACATTGCACTTTATAATAGCACTATTAACCAGTCATTTTAAACATTAACTCATTCCTTTACAGAACAAACACATTGAAAAATAAAGTGCAAATGTACTTATTTGTACAAAAGTGTTAACATTGAAAAAACATGACATATACGTGAACATAACAAAAAAGTTGTACTTTTTATATGTCAGGGCCCTATGCTGCATTGCATTTGCAAAAGACCAAATTAGCCAAGAGTCTGTCAGTCATTTGTGCACGATGGGGGCGTAGTATGATGCCACCATGGCTGAAAACTCGCTCCACTGGAGCACTGGAGGCAGGCACTGCCAAGACTCTCATGGCCACTCGGAACAGTGAAGGAAGAGTCTTCATGTTCAATGCCCAGAACAAAAGGGGGGAGAGAGTTGTTTTGGGTTGGTGCACTACTTGTAGGTGTATCTTGTGTTTTTTATGTTGATTTAATTAAAAAAAGAAAATAAAAAAAAAATTATTTCTTGTGCGGCCCGATACCAATCGATCCACGGACCAGTACCGGGCCGCGGCCCGGTGGTTGGGGACCACTGAGGTAAACAACCAACAGTATGTCAGAAAGCTAGCTAAAACGGTACACATATTCATAATATAGTATACATTTTAACTGACCTTTATTTTACTATTTTTGTCTTTTTTTAGGTGGCTAAAATACGCGGTGCTGCTGACCGCCGTCTAACGTTACGTGTGATATATTGACTAACGTAACCCTGCTTAAAAAAAATCACTGAACAAAAAGTATGAATAAGGTAGTGAACTGCAACAGATTCCCGTGTTTGCAATAACGTTATAACGTTAGCAGTGAGTTTACAGCCTCACTGATTTAACTACACAGCAAATAAAAGTCACGTTACTTAGCCAATAAACGTTATCTTACATTCAAAACTTACCGTTCTTTGTGCAACTTCAAATGCCGGACGAAGTTGGAAGTTATTGCCTCTCCATCAGTAATTTTCGAACCGCATGTGTTGCATACTGCAAACCGTTTTGTGTTGACCACCTCGTAATTTTTATACCCAAACAAAATTATTTTAGGTATCATTTTTTGTTCACTGGCGTGTGGTTTGGACATGTCTTCTTCCTGCAATTTGATTGGATGAATGCTGTGTGATGAAAACAAAGTAGATCTAATTTGATTGGCTGTTGTACTGACAGCACACCAGCTGACACACGCAACGCTGATAGACAAGTACACAATGAAAAATACGGAGCGCTCCCGAATAACTTTTTCATCTTTGGGTTTTGGGGAAAGTAGCAAGTCATGTCAAGTCATGTCAATTCAAAAGGCTCAAGTCCAAGTGAAGTCACAAGTCATTGATGTTGAAGTCTAAGTCGAGTTGCAAGTCTTTTTACATTTTGTCAAGTCGAGTCTAAAGTCATCAAATTCATGACTCGAGTCTGACTCGAGTCCAAGTCATGTGACTCGAGTCCACACCTCTGGTATTTAAGCCACACCCACTACATTTTAGAAGCAAAATATTTTTGTATTATATTTTTGAGGACATCACGATTAGGGATGTCCGATAATATCGGCCGATAAATGCTTTAAAATGTAATATCGGAAATTATCGGTATCGGTTCGGAAATTATCGGTATCGGTTTCAAAAAGTACAATTCATGACTTTTTAAAACGACGCAGTACGTAGTGGTACACGAATGTAGGGAGACGTACAGAGCGTCAATAAACCTTAAAGGCACTGCCTTTGCGTGCTGGTCCAATCACACAATACCTACGGCTTTTCACACACACACACAAGTGAATGCAATCATACTTGGTCAACAGCCATACAGGTCACACTGAGGGTGGCCGTATAAACAACTTTAACACTGTTGCAAATATGCGCCACACTGTGAACCCACACCAAACAAGAATGACAAACACATTTCGGGAGAACATCCGCACCGTAACACAACATAAACACAACAGAACAAATACCCAGAATCCCTTGCTGCACTAATTTTTCCGGGACGCTACAATATACACCCCCCGCTAACTCCTGGAAATGATTGGCTTATAATGGCCAAAGGTATAGATGTGTGTGTCCAAGTTAAAGGAAACGGCAGGCTGTCTTCTTCTGATGGATTTATTACAATCTTTGCAAGCTGGGAAACGTTTGCTGTGGTCTGGAACAACATGGCCCACAAACAATTATGAGAAATGTAGCCAATATTACATACAGATAATGTGTCGTGAGACATGCAAATATAAATTAAATACACAGAGGACATAAGTAAAGGATATTAAATGAGTTCAAATATACCTACAAACCCCGTTTCCATATGAGTAGGGAAATTGTGTTAGATGTAAATATAAACGGAATAAAATGATTTGCAAATTCTCAACCCATATTCAGTTGAATATGCTACAAAGACAACATCTTTGATGTTCAAACTGATAAACATTTTTTTTTTTTTTGCAAATAATCATTAACTTTAGAATTTGATGCCAGCAACACGTGACAAAGAAGTTGGGAAAGGTGGCAATAAATACTGATAAAGTTGAGGAATGCTCATCAAACACTTATTTGGAACATCCCACAGGTGTGCAGGCTAATTGGGAACAGGTGGGTGCCATGATTGGGTATAAAAGTAGATTCCATGAAATGCTCAGTCATTCACAAACAAGGATGGGGCGAGGGTCACCACTTTGTCAACAAATGCGTAAAACCACCACCTATCATTCATCATTCAATTCACCGGTGTGAGTGGCACCGGGGGCAAAGGGTGAAGTGTCCCACCCAAGGACACAACGGCAGCGGGGAGCGAACCTGCAACCCTCAGGTTTCTGGCACGGTTGCTCTACCCACTACGCCATGCCGCCCATTATAATATATTATATATATAATATATAAATATATTATACTGTATATATACTCTACATTTAAGTGTCAAGGAACATATGCATTATACTAACGTATTATTTTCGGGTCTCCCTATGTCTAGCATTAAAAAATTACAGTTGGTACAAAATGCGGCTGCTAGACTTTTGACAAGAACAAGAAAGTTTGATCATATTACGCCTATACTGGCTCACCTGCACTGGCTTCCTGTGCACTTAAGATGTGACTTTAAGGTTTTACTACTTACGTATAAAATACTACACGGTCTAGCTCCGTCCTATCTTGTCGATTGCATTGTACCATATGTCCCGGCAAGAAATCTGCGTTCAAAGAACTCCGGCTTATTAGTGATTCCCAGAGCCCAAAAAAAGTCTGCGGGCTATAGAGCGTTTTCTATTCGGGCTCCAGTACTATGGAATGCCCTCCCGGTAACAATTAGAGATGCTACCTCAGTAGAAGCATTTAAGTCCCATCTTAAAACTCATTTGTATACTCTAGCCTTTAAATAGCCCCCCTGTTGGACCAGTTGATCTGCCGTTTCTTTTCTTTTCTCCTCTGCTCCCCTTTTCCTTGAGGGGGGGGCACAGGTCCGGTGGCCATGGATGAAGTGCTGGCTGTCCAGAGTCGGGACCCGGGGTGGACCGCTCGCCTGTGCATCGGCTGGGAACATCTCTGCGCTGCTGACCAGTCTCCGCTCGGGATGGTGTCCTGCTGGCCCCACTATGGACTGGACTCTTACTATTATGTTGGATCCACTATGGACTGGACTCTCACAATATTATGTCAGACCCACTCGACATCCATTGCTTTCGGTCTCCCCTAGAGGGGGGGGGTTACCCACATATGCGGTCCTCTCCAAGGTTTCTCATAGTCATTCACATCGACGTCCCACTGGGGTGAGTTTTTCCTTGCCCGTATGTGGGCTTTGTACCGAGGATGTCGTTGTGGCTTGTGCAGCCCTTTGAGACACTTGTGATTTAGGGCTATATAAATAAAGATTGATTGATTGATTGATGATACCACATCTAATTGATGATAAATTCATTTTATGTCTAATCTTTATAAAAAAGAATAAAAAAAACAAGCCCATGGGTAATACATTGGACACTCCTATGCTCTAACAACATCATCAATATGATCACTGAGACAATGCAGCTATTGTGTAGGATGTCATTAGATTGTAAGATGTACCTAATAAAGTGTCCGGTGATTATGTGCAATAAATCAAAATAACCGATTCAACTAAGAGCGACATTTTAAACGCTCAAAGTGCTCCATCCTCACATAGACAGGAACAGGATTTTGATTTTTTTCCCCCCCCAATGTTTTGCTCTTCCTACAGCCCACGCAGCCATATCCAATATGTCCGCCCTGCTCTTATTTATCTGCCCGTGAAGTGTGAAGGAACGAGAGAGGCATTTCTTTTCATGGCTCCTCCGTGAGCGGAGATGCGGCCCACAGACTGACACCTCGGCTTCGCAGTAAGAGTTGATGTTGTGTCAGGTTCCCCATAGACTGTGCAGCCTGTCTGGGGGCCAGTGGGGGGGGGGGGGGGGGGGGGATTCCCTGGAGGAGAACACATCTGGGACCTTATTGAATTTGAAGGGGAAAGACAGTCTTTGGGGGGGAAAGGCGAGGACTCGGAGAAGATATACTGTGTCACTGTGCTCTTTTCATTTCAACCATGGATATTTACAATTCTATCCATCTAAGGCTACAGTCATCCCTTTTTGATCGCTGTTAATTAGCGATGTCCGATAACATCGGCCTGCTGATATTATCGGCCGATAAATGCTTTAAAATGTAATATCGGAAATTATCGGTATCGTATTTTTTATTATCGGTATCGTTTTTTTGTTGTTGTTTTTTTTGTTTTTTTTTATTAAATCAACATAAAAAACACAAGATACACTTACAATTAGTGCACTAACCCAAAAAACCTTCCTCCCCCATTCACACTCATTCACACAAAAGGGTTGTTTCTTTCTGTTATTAATATTCTGGTTCCTACATTATAGATCAATATACAGGTAAAAGCCAGTAAATTAGAATATTTTGAAAAACTTGATTTATTTCAGTAATTGCATTCAAAAGGTGTAACTTGTACATTATATTTATTCATTGCACACAGACTGATGCATTCAAATGTTTATTTCATTTAATTTTGATGATTTGAAGTGGCAACAAATGAAAATCCAAAATTCCGTGTGTCACAAAATTAGAATATTACTTAAGGCTAATACAAAAAAGGGATTTTTAGAAATGTTAGCCAACTGAAAAGTATGAAAATGAAAAATATGAGCATGTACAATACTCAATACTTGGTTGGAGCTCCTTTTGCCTCAATTACTGCGTTAATGCGGCGTGGCATGGAGTCGATGAGTTTCTTGCACTGCTCAGGTGTTATGAGAGCCCAGGTTGCTCTGATAGTGGCCTTCAACTCTTCTGCGTTTTTGGGTCTGGCATTCTGCATCTTCCTTTTCACAATACCCCACAGATTTTCTATGGGGCTAAGGTCAGGGGAGTTGGCGGGCCAATTTAGAACAGAAATACCATGGTCCGTAAACCAGGCACGGGTAGATTTTGCGCTGTGTGCAGGCGCCAAGTCCTGTTGGAACTTGAAATCTCTATCTCCATAGAGCAGGTCAGCAGCAGGAAGCATGAAGTGCTCTAAAACTTGCTGGTAGACGGCTGCGTTGACCCTGGATCTCAGGAAACAGAGTGGACCGACACCAGCAGATGACATGGCACCCCAAACCATCACCCAACCATGCAAATTTTGCATTTCCTTTGGAAATCGAGGTCCCAGAGTCTGGAGGAAGACAGGAGAGGCACAGGATCCACGTTGCCTGAAGTCTAGTGTAAAGTTTCCACCATCAGTGATGGTTTGGGGTGCCATGTCATCTGCTGGTGTCGGTCCACTCTGTTTCCTGAGATCCAGGGTCAACGCAGCCGTCTACCAGCAAGTTTTAGAGCACTTCATGCTTCCTGCTGCTGACCTGCTCTATGGAGATGGAGATTTCAAGTTCCAACAGGACTTGGCGCCTGCACACAGCGCAAAATCTACCCGTGCCTGGTTTACGGACCATGGTATTTCTGTTCTAAATTGGCCCGCCAACTCCCCTGACCTTAGCCCCATAGAAAATCTGTGGGGTATTGTGAAAAGGAAGATGCAGAATGCCAGACCCAAAAACGCAGAAGAGTTGAAGGCCACTATCAGAGCAACCTGGGCTCTCATAACACCTGAGCAGTGCCAGAAACTCATCGACTCCATGCCACGCCGCATTAACGCAGTAATTGAGGCAAAAGGAGCTCCAACCAAGTATTGAGTATTGTACATGCTCATATTTTTCATTTTCATACTTTTCAGTTGGCCAACATTTCTAAAAATCCCTTTTTTGTATTAGCCTTAAGTAATATTCTAATTTTGTGACACACGGAATTTTGGATTTTCATTTGTTGCCACTTCAAATCATCAAAATTAAATGAAATAAACATTTGAATGCATCAGTCTGTGTGCAATGAATAAATATAATGTACAAGTTACACCTTTTGAATGCAATTACTGAAATAAATCAAGTTTTTCAAAATATTCTAATTTACTGGCTTTTACCTGTATATTGAGTAAAACATGCCCGAAGGGAATAAGCGGTAGAATTTGGATGGATGGATGCTTGAAACTAGAATATCAAGTGTTGCAAAGCTGTGTCATCAACACTCACAAGTATAAAACTACTTTTTTAAAGTAAAAATTTCTTATTGTAAGCATGTAAAAAAAATATTCTAATTTACTGGCTTTTACCTGTATATCAATACAGTCTGCAAGGGATACAGTCCGTAAGCACACATGATTGTGCGTGCTGCTGGTCCACTAATAGTACTAACCTTTAACAGTTAATTTGACTCATTTTCATTAATTACTAGTTTCTATGTAACTGTTTTTATATTGTTTTACTTTCTTTTTTATTCAAGAAAATGTTTTTAATTTATTTATCTTATAATTTTTTTTAAAAAGGACCTTATCTTCACCGTGCCTGGTTGTCCAAATTAGGCATAATAATGTGTTAATTCCACGACTGTATATATCGGTATCGGTAATTAAGATTTGGACAATATCGGATATCGGCAAAAAAGCCATTATCGGACATCCCTACTGTTAATTGGTTCCGGACATGACCGCAATAAATGAATGTCAAAGCAGTATTACTTAATCACAAATCCAATATGGCAGTGGTTCTCAAGCTTTTTTCCACCAAGTACCACCTCAGAAAAAACTTGGCTCTCCAAGTACCACCATAATGACCAACATTAAAATACAGTAGCATAGTAGGGCTAAGTATTCATTAAAACAAGGCCAAGATTTTATTCAACAAGTATGTTATGTATTTTTGGCCACTGTAACATTACACACAGTTTCAACAATAACATGTTATGATTTGTTGCCCGGATCATAGTTTGTTTACGTTTATTTAGATTGTGATTCACTTGTGGTTTCAGTTCTGTTTTCTGCACCCTTGAGTTTGTGTGTTTTGGTTGTCATGGGTGCTGATTGTTTTCACCTGCCTCTGATTAGTGTTCGGCATGCTCACCTGCTGCCGGGCACTAATCTGGGAGCTACTTACCGTATTTTTCGGACTATAAGTAGCGGTTTTTTTCATAGTTTGGCCGGGGGAGCGACTTATACTCAGGAGCGACTTATGTGTGAAATTATTAACACATTACCTTAAAATATCAAATAATATTATTTAGCTCATTCACGTAAGAGACTAGACGTATAAGATTTCATGGGATTTAGCGATTAGCAGAGGTGTGGACTCGAGTCACATGACTTGGACTCGAGTCAGACTCGAGTCATGAATTTGATGACTTTAGACTCGACTTGACAAAATGTAAAAAGACGTGCAACTCGACTTAGACTTTAACATCAATGACTTGTGACTTCACTTGGACTTGAGCCTTTTGAATTGACATGACTTGACATGACTTGCTACTTTCCCCAAAACCCAAAGATGAAAAAGTTATTCGGGAGCGCCCCGTATTTTTCATTGTGTACTTGTCTATCAGCGTTGCGTGTGTCAGCTGGTGTGCTCTCAGTACAACAGCCAATCAAATTAGATCTACTTTGTTTTCATCACACAGCATTCATCCAATCAAATTGCAGGACAACCAACGAAGAAGACATGTCCAAACCACACGCCAGTGAACAAAAAATGATACCTAAAATAATTTTGTTTGGGTATAAAAATTACGAGGTGGTCAACACAAAACGGTTTGCAGTATGCAACACATGCGGTTCGAAAATTACTGATGGAGAGGCAACAACTTCCAACTTCGTCCGGCATTTGAAGTTGCACAAAGAACGGTAAGTTTTGAATGTAAGATAACGTTTATTGGCTAAGTAACGTGACTTTTATTTGCTGTGTAGTTAAATCAGTGAGGCTGTAAACTCACTGCTAACGTTATAACGTTATTGCAAACACGGGAATCTGTTGCAGTTCACTACCTTATTCATACTTTTTGTTCAGTGATTTTTTTTTAAGCAGGGTTACGTTAGTCAATATATCACACGTAACGTTAGACGGCGGTCAGCAGCACCGCGTATTTTAGCCACCTAAAAAAAGACAAAAATAGTAAAATAAAGGTCAGTTAAAATGTATACTATATTATGAATATGTGTACCGTTTTAGCTAGCTTTCTGACATACTGTTGGTTGTTTACCTCAGTGGTCCTCAACCACCGGGCCGCGGCCCGGTACTGGTCCGTGGATCGATTGGTATCGGGCCGCACAAGAAATAAATTTTTTTCTTTTCTTTTTTTAATTAAATCAACATAAAAAACACAAGATACACTTGCAAGTAGTGCACCAACCCAAAACAACTCTCTCCCCCCTTGTTCTGGGCATTGAACATGAAGACTCTTCCTTCACTGTTCCGAGTGGCCATGAGAGTCTTGGCAGTGCCTGCCTCCAGTGCTCCAGTGGAGCGAGTTTTCAGCCATGGTGGCATCATACTACGCCCCCATCGTGCACAAATGACTGACAGACTCTTGGCTAATTTGGTCTTTTGCAAATGCAATGCAGCATAGGGCCCTGACATATAAAAAGTACAACTTTATTGTTATGTTCACGTATATGTCATGTTTTTTCAATGTTAACACTTTTGTACAAATAAGTACATTTGCACTTTATTTTTCAATGTGTTTGTTCTGTAAAGGAATGAGTTAATGTTTAAAATGACTGGTTAATAGTGCTATTATAAAGTGCAATGTCAGCACAATTTTCTTTCCTGCAATTTAAAATGCACTTGTTTTAATAAATAAATACAGCGTTTGAAAAGCACACACAATCTGTGTTAATATATTAGTCTGTGGTAAAAAGGACTTGAAAGGACTCGAAACTCAAAATTGTTTTCCCTGATTTATGAGAATAAATCATTCTTCTTACCGGCAAGCTGCTTCCTGTCGTTCCGCCGCATCCTGGAAGGACGACCCCCGGCATCACCATTCCACGACCTCGTTGCAGAAAAACAATCAGCATCCATGAGAACCAAAACACACAAACTCAAGGGTGCAGAAAACAGCACTGAAACCACAAGTGAATCACAACCTAAATTAACATAAACAAACTATGATCCGGGCAACGGATCATAACATAACACTGTGTTTGAATACAGGAAAATAAAACACTGTACTTTAATCAAGTGATTCTTTGGCATACCACTGGATGGAGTTCAAGCATAAAAACCTGTTTACGGGCTTTAAACTTGCAATAACACCCTTTAGTCACCTTTAGACTCCTTTAATCCAATATTGTAATACTTTTAATGGCTGAGCCAATCAGTGGCCACGATACTGAACAAGGCTCTCTAATTGGTTTGGTCTCCAATATTACTGTAGTGTTGATATTTGTAAGTTGTTTTTTTTAGCCAAATTCATGTTTGAAAATGTTTAATTTAGGACCAAAAAATTGCAAAATAGGCTTTAAAAAAATATCCGGGAAGAATCTTGGATGAATATTAGAAGCACAATGTGGCGAGGGACGACTGTGCTACTGTTGGTACAAAATAATACGTATCCCAGAGTCTACTGTAAGATGTCAATCAATCAATCAATGTTTATTTATATAGCCCTAAATCACAAAAGTCTCAAAACAATAATGTGAAATAAAACATATTTTTCTTTTTCTAAAGTTTTCAGATAACACAGTGCCCCCTGCTGTGTAGGAGTGTTAAATATGAAATACAAACTGGTTTAGACATAACGTATTACAAAAATAAACAGAATACTTTTCGACAAATGCATGAATAGCATAAATGCTGTGCTATTTAAAATGGCCACGAGGACAGTGATAATTAGCATATCTAAAAGATGTTTGTCAAAATGTACAATCGGTGCTTGAAAAAATTGATTCCCATCGAAGTCACGATTTATTATTATTAATTCCAATTCTAAATTGGTTCATAATCAAGAATCAATTAATTTTTTTAAATTATTCAAATGTTTTTTTAGGCCAAACCTGGGCTTACTTGTTGCGTGTATACAGAATACGTCCGCAGTCAAGAGGAGCATTTGTTACCTCTGTCCTGGTTTAAAAAAAATTGTTGTTATTATCATTTTCAAAGTAAATAATACGTTGTGAGAATACGTTTTGGAGAATGAATCATCCCCACCCCTAAGAAGTTCAATCGAATTGTGCGTTTTTGTAAGATTCACATGCCTAGAAATTACACAAAAACTGCAATTGTGTTAAAATTTGTAAATACTTTTCCAGCCCCAGACACTATCATAATAAATAAAAACAAAAGCGGCCACACTTTCCACAACAAGTTCCACAAATTAGGCGGATGATGCTAATATATATATTTTTTTTTTAAATGCCAATTTTGTGAGTTCTCTAATATTTTACATTGCAATTCAATATTAAATATTGCTACATTTGTATTTATTTAATTATAATAAACAATTCCCATTAAATATAATCAGAATAAAAATTTTGTACAAAATCTTACAAAGTTATTGCCAGAGGTGTGGACTCGAGTCACATGACTTGGACTCGAGTCAGACTCGAGTCATGAATTTGATGACTTTAGACTCGACTTGACAAAATGTAAAAAGACTTGCAACTCGACTTAGACTTTAACATCAATGACTTGTGACTTCACTTGGACTTGAGCCTTTTGAATTGACATGACTTGACATGACTTGCTACTTTCCCCAAAACCCAAAGATGAAAAAGTTATTCGGGAGCGCTCCGTATTTTTCATTGTGTACTTGTCTATCAGCGTTGCGTGTGTCAGCTGGTGTGGTCTCAGTACAACAGCCAATCAAATTAGATCTACTTTGTTTTCATCACACAGCATTCATCCAATCAAATTGCAGGACAACCAACGAAGAAGACATGTCCAAACCACACGCCAGTGAACAAAAAACGATACCTAAAATAACTTCGTTTGGGTATAAAAATTACGAGGTGGTCAACACAAAACGGTTTGCAGTATGCAACACATGCGGTTCGAAAATTACTGATGGAGAGGCAACAACTTCCAACTTCGTCCGGCATTTGAAGTTGCACAAAGAAGGGTAAGTTTTGAATGAAAGATAACGTTTATTGGCTAAGTAACGTGACTTTTATTTGCTGTGTAGTTAAATCAGTGAGGCTGTAAACTCACTGCTAACGTTATAACGTTATTGCAAACACGGGAATCTGTTGCAGTTCACTACCTTATTCATACTTTTTGTTCAGTGATTTTTTTAAGCAGGGTTACGTTAGTCAATATATCACACGTAACGTTAGACGGCGGTCAGCAGCACCGCGTATTTAGCCACCTAAAAAAAGACAAAAATAGTAAAATAAAGGTCAGTTAAAATGTATACTATATTATGAATAAGTGTACCATTTTAGCTAGCTTTCTGACATACTGTTGGTTGTTTACCTCAGTGGTCCCCAACCACCGGGCCGCGGCCCGGTACTGGTCCGTGGATCGATTGGTATCGGGCCGCACAAGAAATTTTTTTTTTTTTCTTTTTTTAATTAAATCAACATAAAAAACACAAGATACACTTACAAGTAGTGCACCAACCCAAAAAAAATCTCTCCCCCTTTTGTTCTGGGCATTGAACATGAAGACTCTTCCTTCACTGTTCCGAGTGGCCATGAGAGTCTTGGCAGTGCCTGCCTCCAGTGCTCCAGTGGAGCGAGTTTTCAGCCATGGTGGCATCATACTACGCCCCCATCGTGCACAAATGACTGACAGACTCTTGGCTAATTTGGTCTTTTGCAAATGCAATGCAGCATAGGGCCCTGACATATAAAAAGTACAACTTTTTTGTTATGTTCACGTATATGTCATGTTTTTTCAATGTTAACACTTTTGTACAAATAAGTACATTTGCACTTTATTTTTCAATGTGTTTGTTCTGTAAAGGAATGAGTTAATGTTTAAAATGACTGGTTAATAGTGCTATTATAAAGTGCAATGTCAGCACAATTTTCTTTCCTGCAATTTAAAATGCACTTGTTTTAATAAATAAATACTGAGTTTGAAAAGCATACACAATCTGTGTTAATATATTAGTCTGTGGTTAAAAGGACTTGAAAGGACTCGAAACTCAAAATGCAGGACTTAGGACTTGACTTGAGACTTTCCAGTGTTGACTTTGGACTTGACTCGGGGCTTGCCTGTCTTGACTCGGGACTTGACTCGGACTTGAGGGCAAAGACTTGAGACTTACTTGTGACTTGCAAAACAATGACTTGGTCCCACCTCTGGTTATTGCCAGAACAGGCTTTATGCTAGCAAGCCACAGACGTTTACATATATTAGTTTAAAATTGTGTGCAAAACTACAATCTCCTAACAACATTTCAAAAACACTAAATTCAAGCAAGACACATTTATTCCAGGGTAACAGAAAAAGTGCATGGAGGAATGGAAAAATGTCAAAGCGTAATTCACATGCATTAATAATGAGTATGAGATATTAATTGCTACTGTATAAATTAGGTACAGTACATCTGAAGTATATTGCAATGTAAATACAGCATGTTTCACTTTGCGACCACTGAAAACAAACGCACTGTTCTGCCACACTGTAAGAATTATTAAGTGGGAAAAAATATGTTAAGTACAAAACCAAAACCAGTGAAGTTGGCACGTTGTGCAAATGGGAAATACAAACAGAATACAATGATTTGCAAATCCTTTTCAACATATAATCTATTGAATAGACGGCAAAGACAAGATACTTAACGTTCAAACTGGAACACTTTGTTATTTTTTGCTAATATTAGCTCATTTGGAATTTGATGCCTTCAACAGGCATCAAAAAAGCTGGCACAAGTGGCAAAAAAGACTGAGAAAGTTGAGGAATGCTCATCAAACAC